>NC_042998.1:204352258-204389758 GCF_006345805.1 Octopus sinensis | reverse complement strand
GGCATTAGGAAGGGCATCCAAATCAGATTATTTGGAATCATTTTTGAAGCTCTTTTGAGAAATACAAAACCAATAGCCTTTGATATTGGTTTCAAATTTTGACACAAGACCAACAATTTTGGAGGTGGGGGTGAGCCAATCACATCAACCCCCACCCTAGGGCTCAATTGAGGCAAAGTATTTCTGAAACCAGATGCAGGTGTTGTTGCCATCTTCTACATGTTTCCAAGTGAGATGATATTCCCCCAATGTATTGAAAAGTTAACAGCCTGGACATATATTTTTATGCTGGGAACTGGAGACAAACAACACCATTTAAAGAGCCTTTTGTTTACAAAGATCACAGAGCAGGTGAAGATATGTGAGGAAGCCAAGATTTACAAACCAGTGAACACAGGGGTGTCACACACACACACACACACACACACACACAAGCTAGAGCCAGGGCCATAGCAGAATGATGCACTTTGCCAAAGGGGCTGTGCAGTAGATTTGAAAGTGAAACCATGTGATCAGGAAGTGAACTTGTTAACCATGTGATCAGGATGACTTGTTAACCATGTGATCAGGAATGAACTTGTTACCATGTGATCAGAAGTGAACTGTGTTAACCATGTGATCAGGAAGTGAACTTGTTAACCATGTGATCAGGAAGTGAACTTGTTAACCATGTGATCGGAAGTGAACTTGTTAACCATGTGATCAGGAAGTGAACTTGTTAACCATGTGAAGGAAGTGAACTTTTTACCATGGATCAGGAAGTGAACTTGTTAACCATGTGATCAGGAAGTGAACTTGTTAACCATGTGATCAGGAGTGAACTTGTTAACCATGTGATCAGGAAGTGAACTGTTGGAACCATGTGATCAGAGTGAAGATCAGAACTTGTTAACCATGTGATCAGGAAGTGAACTTGTTAACCATGTGATCAGGAGTGAACTTGTTAACCATGTGATCAGAAGTGAACTTTTTAACCATGGATCAGAAGTGAACTTGTTAACCATGTGATCAGGAAGTGAACTTGTTAACCATGTGATCAGGAAGTGAACTTGTTAACCATGTCAGGATGATAACATGTAAAGTGAACTTGTTAACCATGTGATCAGGAAGTGAACTTTTAACCATGTGATCAAGTGAACCATGTGATCAGGAAGTGAACTTGTTAACCATGTGATCAGGAAGTGAACTTGTTAACCATGTGATCAGGAAGTGAACTTGTTAACCATGTGATCAGGAAGTGAACTTGTTAACCATGTGATCAGGAAGTGAACTTGTTAACCATGTGATCAGGAAGTGAACTTGTTAACCATGTGATCAGGAAGTGAACTTGTTAACCATGTATCAGGAAGTGACTTGTTAACCATGTGATCAGGAGTGAACTTGTTAACCATGTGATCAGGAAGTGAACTTGTTAACCATGTGATCAGGAAGTGAACTTGTTAACCATGTGATCAGGAAGTGAACTTGTTAACCATGTGATCAGGAAGTGAACTTGTTAACCATGTGATCAGGAAGTGAACTTGTTAACCATGTGATCAGGAAGTGAACTTGTTAACCATGTGATCAGGAAGTGAACTTGTTAACCATGTGATCAGGAAGTGAACTTGTTAACCATGTGATCAGGAAGTGAACTTGTTAACCATGTGATCAGGAAGTGAACTTGTTAACCATGTAGCCTATTATGCACCTATTATGTGATTATAAAGTTATTTGCTAAGAAATCTAGAGACCTCAAAAACCACAATTACATCTCATGCACAGAAAATCTTGCTTAAGGCCGAGACAGAAATTATAAACTGAGACAAAAAAAAAAGTCCATGCAAAATAAAAAAAAAAACAAAAACAAAAACAAAGGCAAAAATAAAAACCTGTAGCTTACATCAGAGAAACTTCTTTGAACCCGTTTGTGGTGCCGTGCTTTGCGCACCAACTTGTCTTGGCCTGATTTGGATGCCATTTTATCTGTTCGTGGTCGATTGAGCACGATGGGTTGGCCTGATGGCTCTGTTGAATGGTTTAAGCGTAATTCAACCATGAAGATTAAGTTCACTTCACTGATGATTTAAATTGTCTTTTTGTTGTTTTTTTAAAATATTTTTTTTCTTTTTCAATTAGTGACGAGAAATAGTTTTTGTTTGTCTTTTTTCCAAACTTGATTCATTAAAATCTATTTTCCTAGGAACATTTTGTTAATGAATATCACTGAAGGAAACAGGAGGAGGAGGAATCTGCTGGGTCTACACAGCACTGAAATGCAACGACAGAAACACAGGGCTAAGTCACAGAGAATCACAGCAACAACATCAAATACAGCCTCAACTAATAATAACACCCAACCATCATCATCATCATCATCATTATTGAAACTCTTTAATTGCTGAGTTCAAATCCTATTATCATTATTATTAGTAGTATTACCATTAAGATGGCAAGCTGGCAGAATTGTTAGCACATTGGGTGAAATGCTTAGCGGTTCTGAGTTCAAATTCCGCCGAGGTCAACTTTGCCTTTCATCCTTTCGGGGTCGATAAATTAAGCACCAGTTATGCACTGGGGTCGATGTAATCGACTTAACCCGTTCATCTGTCCTTGTTTGTCCCCTCTGTGTTGATCCCCCTGTGGGCAATAAAGAAATAGGTATTTCGTCTGCTGCTACGTTCCGAGTTCAAATTCCACTGAGGTCGACTTTGCCTTTCATCCTTTCAGGGTTGATGAAATAAGTACCAGTTACGCAATGGGGTCGATGTAATCGACTAGTCCCTTCCTCTCAAATTTCAGGCCTCATGCCTATAGTAGAAAGGATTATTATTATTATTAAGGTGGTTAGCATTCTGGGCAAAATACTTGGCAGCGTTTCGTCCTGAGTTCCAATTGGCCAAGGCTCACTTTGCCTTTCATCCTTTCGGGGTCGATAAATTAAGCACCAGTTATGCACTGGGGTCGATGTAATCGACTAGTCCCTTCCTCTCAATTTCAGGCCTCATGCCTATAGTAGAAAGGATTATTATTATTATTAAGGTGGTTAGCATTCTGGGCAAAATACTTGGCAGCGTTTCGTCCTGAGTTCCAATTGGCCAAGGCTCACTTTGCCTTTCATCCTTTCAGGGTTGATGAAATAAGTACCAGTTACGCAATGGGGTCGATGTAATCGACTAGTCCCTTCCTCTCAAATTTCAGGCCTCATGCCTATAGTAGAAAGGATTATTATTATTATTAAGGTGGTTAGCATTCTGGGCAAAATACTTGGCAGCGTTTCGTCCTGAGTTCCAATTGGCCAAGGCTCACTTTGCCTTTCATCCTTTTGGGGTCGATAAACTAAGTACCAGTTGCGCATTGGGGTTTGAAAATTTTTATCATGTTAACAACACAATCCTTAATGATAAGAAATGAAATTTCTAAAATGGGGAGAAAAAATTCAGATGATTGCTTTGGTACAGTTGTAGATCACCTATCATGTCTACAGGAGATGTGAGTTCAAGTCCCAGGGCTAACCTTAAACTTTTTCTATCAAAGGTTTTCTTTTTAAACCTGATATTAAAAGAGAGGTAAAAGACTAACGCTTTAGTTTGAAGGACCCAGCAACCCATGTCAAAGTTTGTAAGGTCCCTGGGATCACTTTACAATGGATATACAGAAAGAGAAGAGCAAAACTCTTTAAAACAGGGAAGAAAATTTAAAAATCAAAACAAGACCAGCTAGAGTTCATCTTGCCCTGAAATCTGTAAATTTATAAAAAGGGAATTTTGCTTTATACAGATTTTGTTCAACTAAAATGTGTTTTACTGCTTTTTTTTTTTTAGGTTTTTACTATAAATACTTATTTCTTTTACTACCCACAGGGGGATAAACACAGAGAGGACAAACAAGGACAAACAGATTAAGTCAATCATATTGACCCCAGTGCATAACTGGTACTTATTTAATTGACCCCGAAAGGATGAAAGGCAAAGTCGACCTTGGCAGAATTTGAACTCAGAACGTAGCAGCAGACGAAATACCGCTAAGCATTTCGCCCGGCGTGCTAACGTTTCCGCCAGCTCGCTGCCCTTATTACTATAAATACTATAGATGAGATTTTTTATTTTTGAGTTTTCACAAATTAATAATTAGGTTCACAAAAACAGACAGTTTATATTTTTCTACTTCAAAGAAGCAGAGAAAACTTCTTTATCGAAATATCAGCAAAGTTGACGTTAGAGAGGGCCTAGAACTTATACACACACACATTTGTACCTGTCTATGAGGAATCACTAAAACCTTGTGCTCTCCAGATTCTCTTGGCATTTCGCTAAATTTACGTATTCTAATGGTCACTTCTGCAGAGTAAGATAACAGGGTAAGAGTGTGAGAAGGGGGAGGGTGGAACAAAAGAAATTAAAATAAAAAAGTAGAAGAGTAAAAAGGAGGTGCAAGGTGATAGATTTATGGATTTAAAAGTTTTAAAGGTTCATGGGTGGAAGAGATTAAGGATATAGAAAAGGTTTATGGATACAAACCTAGAAAGATAGATAGATAGAAAGATATATAGATAGATAAATAGAAAGATAGATAGATAGATGCCTGAGACACACCAACCTATTGTAGTCACTTCTGTAGAAATATGTTATAAATGACTTGATGTCTTACAACTTCCTGTTCATCTTTTCATTTTATTATACTTACATATACATACATATATGTGTGTGTATATATATATATATATATATATACATATACATACATATATATATATATATACACATACATACATATATATATATATATATACACTACATACATATATATATATATATACACATACATACTATATATATATATATATACACATACATACATATATATATATATATATACACATACATACATATATATATATATATATATATATATACACATACATACATATATATATATATATATATATACACATACATACATATATATATATATATATATACACATACATACATATATATATATATATATATATATATATATGTGTGTGTGTGTATATATATATATATATATATATATATGTGTATGTATGTGTATATATATATATATATACACATACATACACACATACACACACACAAACATAGTTATAACGAAAGAGATTGAATATTAAAAAGGGAGTGTAGACTAATTCTTATATAATTCCGAGAAAAACTGAAAGCATTATCTTTACTAGTGGCACTTAGCAAATACACAAATACTACTACTACTAATAATAATAATAATCCTTTCTACTATAAGCACAAGGTCTGAATTTCTTTTTTTGGGGTGGGGGTGGGGGTTTATTGGATGATTAGTTCAGCCTCAAAGCTCAATTAGTGCTTTTTTAATGAATCCCCAAAGGAACAAAGAGTGAAGTTGACCTTTGTGGAATTTGAACTCAGAACATGAACAAAATGCTATAATAATAATAATAATAATAATAATGATGACGATAATAATAACAATATTAGTAATAATGATTTCAAATTTTGGTACAAGGCCAGCAATTTCGGGAAGGGGGTGAGTTGATTACATCAACCCCAGTGTTTAACTGGTACTTATTTTATTGACCCCGAAAGGATGAAAGGCAAAGTCAACCTTGCAGGAATTTGAATTCTGAATCTAAAGACGGACAAAATGCCGCCAAGCATTTTGCCCATCATGCTAACCATTCTGCCAGCTCAATAACAATAACAACAACAATAATAATGATGATAACAACAAACTAATGAAGTTACGTTATCCTAAACTAGAAACAGTAAAGCAAGCAACATCGTTTTCACCTTTCGAATTTGGTGGTACCATCTAAGAATTAATCCAGGCCTTAATTAACCGAATGAACTAAAACCACCACCACTAATATAGCTATCTTTATGCCAAAGTTAGAAATAATTCATTAAGAACAAGAGTTCATTACATTATTTACCTTATTTCCATTTGACAGATATTTGCCCCTCATCTTGTTTGTTGTTAACACAATGTTTTGGCTGATATCCCCCCCTCCAGCCTTCATCAGGTGTCTTGGGGGAATTTCAAACCTGGGTTCTCATTCCTAAGGTATTTTTCAAAGTTCATTACCACAATTATTATTTCTAAGAGTAACCCTGTCGTCTGTTGGAGAGAAGAACACTTGCTGTTGGTATTGAGTGAGATCTTGGAGGGTGGGAGTTCCTGAATTCTCCCTAA
Organism: Octopus sinensis; assembly: GCF_006345805.1. Lineage (NCBI taxonomy): Eukaryota > Metazoa > Mollusca > Cephalopoda > Octopoda > Octopodidae > Octopus > Octopus sinensis. The sequence goes on along the minus strand of NC_042998.1, from coordinate 204,383,575 downwards.
AAAGGACTACATCACTCTCACCCTTTTCTCCCTCCTTCTTTGTATACTTTCTATATTTGCTTTGTTTTCACCATTTCTTTACCTTTAACCTCCCCACCCCCCGGGCCTCACTCTCCACGTCTGTTTTTGCATTTGTCTCTTCGCCGTGTGCTGCCCTGGTGGGCAAATGAAAGCAACCGCGATTGTCATTAACGTTTAGAGTTTCCTTTCAGAATAAGAGTTGAGATCTCATTTGACTCTAAAACTTTAAAAATCTTGGAAGAAATTCTTTGAACTCTTGAAATAGACACCTTCAAACCCCCGACCCCCCAACTAGCAGAAGGTACAAAACGATGCCACTTGCAGCGGAACGGAGACAAAAGTTTGGTAAGGAATTGTTACAAGTCACTAAAACAAAAATAACAAACAACAAGTGAAAAAGAAAAAAACAATAAACATATTCTAAATGAACTTACAAAACACTCGGTGATGACATAGGATGCTGTGTGTGTGTGTTTGTTTGTTTGTGTTTGTTGCTGTATACATGTGTGTGTGTGTGTGTGTGTGTGTAAATCCTCGTTTGATGAAGAAAAAGCTAGAAAGCACGGACAGTGAAAGACTTCCTGATCCTGTTTGGTGAGTGTGTGTTTGTGTTGCTAAACACCAGTTGCGTGACGCAAGGCCTCCTGCGCCAATTAAATGCCTGCAGCATGGACAGGCATGAGTGTTTTCACCATCCTTACCAGCAGCAGCAGCCGCCACCACCACCACCACCACCACCACCACCGCCACCACCGCCACTTCTTCTTCTTCTACTTCTTCTTCCTGTATTACTACCACTGGCTGATGACAATTACAAATTTGTATCGACCGATTTGCCTTTATGTTGTTTTTCTGCTTTCTTTGTTTTCTTTGTGTTGTGGGTAAAAAAACTAAAACGGTTAAAAACAGAGAGGAATGTCCTGCTTTTCAGCCGTAAATTAGGTTTGTTTGAGTTTGAGAAGGAAAAAAATAGTTTAAATTTTAAAACACTTTTGGATGGAAACGAAATAAAGTGAAATAGAAACTAAATTTCTTCTGCTGGAGGCTGTGAAGAATCTCACTGAAGTGAGGAATGGTAAACATTGATGAAGTAGATTAGAAAAGGAAGAAGAAAAAAACCTTTTAAAAAGCAAAACAAAACAAGTAAATTAATAAGAAATGAAAAAAAAAAACAGCCAACAAACAGAGCAGTTATAGAATTGGAAGGAATGGTATGAGGAGTAGAGAATGCCAGAGTTTGGAAGAAGTGGGCAGAGGGCTTATCAGAGCCAGGTTTGGGGTGGGGTAGCCGATAGGGGGGGGACTAGCAGAGTTTCTGTTGTCCCACCAAGACTAAGAATCTGTTACAAAATGCACAACATTCTGTCCAAAGAAAAACAAACAAACAAACAAACACCACCACCCACTGTTACCAATTCTCTTGGACAGCAGCAGCAGCAGACCCAGAGATAATTCTAAACTTTCACAGATAAGGCATTTTTTTTACTGAGAAGCTTGAAAGAACTGACTTGACTAATTCAAAAACGATGATAAAAATACCATTGAACACAAGTTTGTTTTTACACACACAACCAGTCTTTTGGTGGCATGATTCTAGGTTGGAATTGGTGTGGCTGGCCTGGGCAGAATAAGATTACGCTTCTTGGGAAGTGGGGTGGGTCAATGTACAGCTGTAGGGAACACATCAGGGTTACTAGCAAGATACCAGGAATACAAAGGGTTGTAGTTATTATGCTTTGGAAGTTCACATCTGATACAGAAACAGAGGGCATTACGTGTTTGGGGAAAAGGAGAGAATGACGTCTGAACCTGACTCACCCAAAATATTTTAGGTTATTAGAACACAGGTTTATAATGATCAACATAGACAAATACATGTATATCAAATACCATACAACATTCAAATATTTGCTACTACCACCGAGACCAACACCTGCGATTAGCTTCACCTGGGTTGGCAAATTCTGGTGGCACGTAAAAAGCACCCACTACACTCTTGAAGTGGTTGGCATATATTATGTATATATTCTATATACATAATAATTGATATAGGATAAAATTTTTTTCGGGACTTGGTGCTTGCTTCTTCTGTGGGTATGAATAAGTATTTCATTTATATCTCGCGTATGTGCCGCTGAAGAGGGGAAAATTTCTTGTGAATTAACCCCGAAATTGGACCAATACGGTAATAACGAATTTTTTAGAGATTTCTATCGGTTTGTTTCGAGACGCATAAATTTAATGGTTATCGACAATTTTTTGTTTTCGGCGTATCTGGCATTAGAATTTTTCTTCTGCCCTTATCTTGTAAATTATGTATATTCTATATACTACTAGCAGTATCGCCCGGCGTTGCTCGGGTTTGTAAGGGAAATAACTATATAGCATTTCTAGAGAGTTATAGCAAAAAAATGCATTAAAAATGGAAAAAAAATGATGGTAAATTTTTTTAAAAATCGTTGACTCATTGTAGACATTTTTAGAGAGGTACTTCCCTTATATAATAGCGAAAAAAAATGCATTAAAATGGAAAAAATGATGGTAAATTTTTTTTAAATTGTAGACTCATCGTAGACGCGCGCTAATACCCAGAAGGGCTCGATATGAATCCCGACTATAAGATACCCGATTTTCGTTAAACTGCACCGCAAAATGTGTGAGTAGTTAGGAATCTAAATCGTAGGAGACAGACACACAACCTCTCTTTTATATATAAAGATATATTCTATATTCTACATTAATATTATAAAGAATATAAATAAAACATAAAATACAGAGTTGGAATTTCTTTGAATAATATATATATATATATATTATTATCATTAAAGGTGCAAACACATCACAACAATATAACCAACTCAGAGTTCCATGTTCCTGTTTGTTGGACAGATTAGATTGAGAAGCGAGAATGTGAGCAGCACATTTTTGTGATGTTTTTACAGCTTTCATAATAATAAAGCAGGTTACTCTAGCTCCGGTATTCCAGGACTATTTCCCCCCCCCCCACCTTGTTTCATATTTATCTCCTTACTTTGGTATGTGTGTATATATATATATATATATATATATATGTATGTGTGAGTGTGTGTATGTATGTATTGTTAAATGCTCGAAATACGAGACTAGAGAAACAGCCATCAACTGACAAACGGGTGTTCTTTGTATTTGTTTTGTTTTCCATTTGTGTCTTTCGTTGTTCAAAAGAACAATTCAAGTCCCAGGTACTTCTGTTTCGTACTTTTTTGTTGTAAACGTTTCATGATGTCCTGTGCCCACATATGCATATATATATATATATATATATGCACACACGTACAGATGTAAGTATGTACATATACGTATGTATATATGCATATATATATATAATCTATATTATTATCATTATATCATGTGATCGACCAGGCTATCAGATGTTGCTACACATCGCTGGTCACAATGCGCTTCACATTGTTTTAGCCTTCGAATGATGCCACCCCACTGGCTAAGCGAGCAGGCCAACAGAAGAAAGAGTAAGAGAAAGTTGCGGTGAAAGAGCACAGCAGGGATCGCCACCACCCCCTACCGGAGCCGCGTGGGGCTTTAGGTGTTTTCGCTCAATAAACACACATAACGCCCGGTCTGGGAATCGAAACCGCGATCCTACGACCGCAAGTCTGCTGCCCTAACCACTGGGCCATTGTGCCTCCACATTATTATACATACACACACACACACATCCCCCCCTTGTAATACACTTTGCATATATCTAAGCTGCTCTGCTATTTCCCTTCTACATACAGTTGTTGGTCCCTCCCACCCCTGTGTAATATATACCCTGCATCTAATCTGAGAAGGTGTTGAGAATGGAAGAGAGGCAGGCAGAGGTGACAGACCAAAGCTTATCTTCTTTATTATCGTTTGGTGAGTATTAAGAAACAGCAGGGACTTGAGAATGGGGCAGAGCATTTGCGAAACCATCTGGTAACAAAAGAATTCCACAGTGGTTGTATAGGTGGTGGTGGTTGACCTATGTAGAAGTGATTATTTTGGTGGTGGTCGTTAGAAGCTTTTTCATTGATCGAAAACTATTACACGGTTGATGACAACCAAGTCTCCTGGACCAATGAGGGAGCCTTTAGGGGGTTGGTCTTCTTGCTAGAAATTGTAGTCAAATTTCCCTTCAATCATAGCTTGTCATTTTAAAGATACAGTGGATAATGTAATCCCAGGTAGGCTATGACTAGAAAAATACGAGGCGGTCAAAGCTGTGAGTATGATTGAAAGTGTGTTGCTCATTCAAACTGAAGATGAAAGGCCTTTTAATCGGAACTGAGGGGCAAGAGTTTAAAAACCTTCAGCTTGGTTTTGCAGTTCTGCAGACTTATATTCTGTCTTTCTTTTATTCTTTTACTGGGTTCCGTCATTTGACTGCGGCCATACTGGAGCACTGTCTTTAGTTGAGCAAATCAACCCCAGGACTTATTCATTATAAGCCTAGTACTTATTCTATCGGCCTATTTTGCTGAACCACTAAGTTACAGGGATGTAAACACACCAGCATCAGTTGTCAAGTGATGGTGGGACACACACACACATATATATATCATTATCATCATTGTTTAACGTCCGCTTTCCATGCTAGCATGGGTTGGACGATTTTGACTGAGGACTGGCGAACCAGATCGCTGCACCAGGCTCCAATCTTGATTTGGCAGAGTTTCTACAGCTGATGCCCTTCCTAATGCCAACCACTCTGAGAGTGTATATATATATATATAAAGTTAATCCAAACAAGAAAACAAAAAGACAACAATGCAAGGATGTGGAACAAATAAAGTATTATTGGACGCTCAGGAAAGAAGGGAAGAAGGAGGGTTTGACGTTTCGAGCAGAGCTCTTCGTCGGAAACATAGGAGAAGGAAAGATCCCGAGACGGGGGGACAGAGGAAAAAAATCGCCAGTGGTATTCACGAGGTCACATACTAAAAGCAATATATATATATATCTCCTTAAATCCTTAAAATTGTTTCAGCCTGAAGGTTAGGGCCATTTATATATATTGATAAAAACGATAAGATAACAAAAGAAAGAGACGTCGATATTATGTAAATAGAGGAATTTATCTGTAAATGTAATAATTATTCGGTAGCCAAGATAAAACTCCGAGTTTCAGATGCCGAGGTGGAAAACCACGCCTCCATATTACATTTACAGATATATATATATATGCATATATATGATGGGCTTCTTTCAGTTTCTGTCAACCAAATCCACTCACAAGACTTTGGTTGGCCCGAGGCTATAGTAGAAGACACTTGCCCAAGGTGCCGTGCAGTGGGACTGAACCTGGAACCATGTGGTTGGTGAGAAAGCTACTTACCACACAGCCACTCCTGCATCTGGGAAATAAGCGTTGATCAAGAGAGCAATAAGTGACGAGAGTGAGATGTGAAAAGGTTTGGAAAAGTTATTGCCCTGGAGGATGGCAAGGGGGACGAGGGGAAACAGAGGCTCTGGCTGGTGGGGCTCGCAGTTGCAGATAGCCATCTTCACTGAACAGGAATGGGGTTCGGGGTGGGGGGTGGAATGCTGGAGGCCACCGCTGTCACAGGCTTGACCACAAATCTGTCAGAGAGGGTCTGAGTTAGGCTGAAGATGTCAGTCAGGAGAGAATAAGGGAGAAAGCAGATGACGAGCATCAAAGATATAAAATGGTTGGCGGGAGACTGGAGGGGGCAGGGGACGGGACTTGAGCCCATAAAAAGCAAAAAGGGGCTGTGACACACACCAAACACTTTCTAACTCATTTCTCTCAAATTACACCAAATATTTCATTTGTTATAATCTACTTAATTGTATTCATTAATTAAATGCATTCCTTAATTTCATGTTTCAGTCACAATGTCATTATGTATGAAACTCACAACTACTGATGGAGGTGAACTGGCAGAAATGCTTAGCAGTATTTCGTCTGCCGCTACGTTCTGAGTTCAAATTCCGCCGAGGTCGACTTTGCCTTTCATCCTTTCGGGGTCGATTAAATAAGTACCAGTTACGCACTGGGGGTCGATATAATCGACTTAATCCGTTTGTCTGTCCTTGTTTGTCCCCCCTATGTTTAGCCCCTTGTGGGCAATAAAGAAATAGGTATTTCGTCTCTCTTTACGTTCTAAGTTCAAATTCCGCCAATGTTGACTTTGCCTTTCATCCTTTCGGGGTCGATAAATAAAGTACCAGTTACGCACTGGGGTCAATATAATCAACTTAATCCCTTTGTCTGTCCTTGTTTGTCCCCTCTGTGTTTAGCCCCTTGTGGGTAGTAAAGAAATAAATATATGAAACTTCACCAGATCATCCAGTGTCAAGGGGTTATGTCAGGGTTCATTTTGGTTTGTCGGATGACAGCGGCCACCACCACTTCACAGGTGATTGAGCAGGTAGTTCAAAAGCATAGGAAACTGGTCAAATAAAATAATGATTCCAGAAAGTTCTTCCGAGGTCATACGATTAAAACGAAAAAAAAGGAAAAAAAGATTCGACTTTTTCCACACAAGTGAACTAAAGAGTTAAAGAAAATTGTTGAAAAGATACCAATTTTGGAAAATGAGTTTGGTGGGAGCGTTCACTCCGTTTGCTGTCCTATTAGCCACACCACTGGCAGGAGATATGGCAGAATGGTAATCAAACGCTTGTAATGAGGTGAATTGGTGGAATTGATTGAATGAACAAAAAGCAGAAAGAATGTGGAGAAGGAAACCATAGAAATAAATGGTTAAATTAGTTTTAAAAAGAAAAGGGGCCGCGGAGAGAGATGCTGCATTCTATCCTCACCTGTTCACAACAGAACAATCGATGTTAAAAGGATATTTAGACCTGCTGAGACAGTGCCCCAGCATGGCCATGAAACAGGTAAAATATAATAAATAGCTTTAGTGAACACATTTCAAACATCAGCAGGTGAGACCTAAAATACTAATGAAAGATTGGTTTCAAATGTTGACACAAAGCCGGCAATTTTCGTGGGGAGTGGAGGAAGGGGGAACTGAGTCAATCCACCCCACCCCACCCCACAAGGGCTCAACTGGTTCTTATTTTATTGACTCCCAAGAGGAATAGCACTAAACATTTTGCCCAGGATGCTGACAATTCTCTCAGTCTGCCACCTGACGGATAATAATAATAATAGTAGTAGTAGTAGTAGTAATAATAATAGTAGTAGTAGTAATAATAATAATGATAATAGTAATAATAATAATAGTAGTAGTAGTAGTAGTAGTAATAATAATAATAGTAGTAGTAGTGGTAATAGTAGTAGTAGTAATAATAGTAGTAGTAGTAGTTAGTAGTAGTAGTAGTAGTAGTAATAGTAGTAGTAGTAGTAGTAGTAATAATTCTTCCCAATTTTAATACAAGGCCAGCAATTTCGAGGAAAAGAGGCAAGTTGATATCATCAACCCCATTACATCACTGGTACTTTGTTGATCCTGGAGCAAAGTTGAACTCAACAGGATTTGAACTCAGAATGCAAAGCAGCAGAAAAAAAAAACACTGCAAAGCATTAGCCCCCCCCCTCCCCCACCTCTCATTTCTAATGATTCTGCAAATCTCTCATTTAGCAAGAAGGGGTTAGTCAATACCACCAACCCCCAATACGTGACTGGTACTTTACTGACCTCAAGCAGTGAGTGTATGAATAGGTATGTGCAGGTGAGCGTAAATATATCTATTGTTTCAGTCATCAGAATGTGGCCATGCTGGGGCACTGAGGTGAAGAATTTTTAGTGAAAGGAATTGAGTGCAGCATTTATTATCTTTCTTTAAGTCTAGTGCATATTCTGTCAGTGTCTTTTGCCTAATCACTCAGCTATGGGAAAGTAAACAAACCAACAACAGGTGGCAAGTGACAAGTAGCAGTGGAGGACAAACACAGACACACACACATATAGGGAGAGTTTACGAAAAAAACAAAAGACGAAGACAGGTGGTGTAGAAAACAAACAGATGTATTAGTATAACGCTCAGGAATAGAAAAAGTCTTTTACGTTTCGAGCCTATGCTCCTCTACAGAAAGGAACACAGAAAGAAACAAGGAGAGAAAAAAATGTGTGTATAGAGAAAAGTTAAGAAAGTATAAAAATAAAGTATGGATAATAATAGTTTTACGTAAAGTTCAAAGGTTTTTTGATGTCGTGGTGCATTGCAAGGATTTCTCATCAAGAGTAGAGTCCATTGTGATCCGTGTGTAGGAGAGGTGCATGCGCATATATAGGTACAGGAAGGGCTGTGTGGTAAGTAGCTTGCTTACCAACCACATGGTTCTGGGTTCATTCCCACTGCGTGGCACCCTGGGCAAGTGTCTTCTACTATACCCTCGGGCCGACCAAAGCCTTGTGAGTGGATTTGGTAGATGGAAACTGAAAAGAAGCCCGTCATATATATATCATCATCATGATGATACATTTACAGTGATACCTCAGCAGTTTCATTTTCATTTGTTCCAAGACTGAGCTCGTCTTATGATTTACTCGTTTTACGAATCAATTTTCCCCCTTTGAAATTAACTAAAATATAATTAATCCGTTCCAGCCCCTAAAAACAGAAAAAGGGGTAAAATGGTTATTATAAAAAAGAGAGAATGCCAAGGATAAATGCAAACTGGTTTTATTAACTGAATTACCTTAAAGATGGGACGATTTGTGTGCCTGTACTGTGGATTTCCACTTGTATTTCAAGACAAGAATTCACACGAGTCTCTGGTCGTACAGCAAATTACTCATACAATGGGGCACTCGCACTGTGAGTTTCTAATGTATGTATGTGTGTATATATATATATATATATATATGGAGACCGGTGCAGCATTCTGGCTCGCCAACCCTCAGTGAAACCCGTCCAGCCCATGCCAGCATGGAAAGCGAACGTTAAACAATGATGATTTTGATTATATATACATATAATTATTATTTGTAGAAAAATACAAACTGGGACAAGAACGCAAAACACTTAGAAGACGACACAAAAAACATGGACGGGACATTCGAAGCCCTCAATCTTCAGTCAAGAACCGGATCATCGTAGCAATTTCAGCTGATTAATCTTGAGATCGCTCCGATCCGGCCAGCCCCAAGGAAAAACTAAGCTACGAGCATTAGGTTTCTTGGAAAAAGGATCGAATGTATACGAAACAGGGACAGAAAAACAGACGATGCCACACGAATATAAAATACAAAAAACGATAATGAAATACAAAAAACAAAAATGAAATACAAAAAACAATAATGGTAAAAACAGGACGAAAACAGCAGGTGTCTTACGACTAATAACAGTACAACAAGTTTAGTTGGCGTATTTTGGAAAAAATGCCTTTTTGGCAGTGGAAGGTTATATATATATATATATATATAAATGCTGTATTTGATATTATTATAGATGTTTTTATGAGGCAGCAAGCTGGTCCCATCGATTGTATGTCATGCAAAATGCTTATTAACATATTGTGTGTCTTTATGTTCTGAGTTGAAATTCCACTGAGGTTGACCTTGCTTTTTATCCTTTTGGGGATGATAGAATAAGTACCAGTTACGCACTGGGGTCGATGTAACCAACTTAGCCCCTTCCTCGAACTTGTTGGTCTGGTGACAAACTTTGAAACCGACATCATAAAGGCTTTATAAAAACCAGACATGTAACACCAAGACTACACGCACACACACGCACACAAATGCACACACACACACACACACACTTGCCAAAAAGAGGAAACAAACCGTTTACAATTAGAAAAGAAACCTTACTTGACGAATAAAGTCTGTAGTTTGTAAATCTTGGTCGTCAGAGCATTCTTCCATTTCGTATATGGTATCCATTTGCCCTCTCTCACAGATTTTTATCTCAACTGATCAGAAGTGTTTAGACGAGACCAGATCTTTACAGACACTGAAAGGTCAGGTTTTTACAAGAGGCCACACCAAACAATAAAAAAAAAATAAAGCACTTAGTTACAAAGTTATTGATTCCATGATATTGAAGTGCAAGAACCGGGGCCTTAAACAAGAGGAGGACAGACACAGGATTACTAAAACACTGAGCAGCCAAGTACCACTCCAGGTGCAAGTGGTTCCAGGTTCAGTTCCACAGTGTGGCAACTTGGGTGAGTGTCTTCATTACAGTCTGAGGCCAACCAAAGCCTTTTGGGTGGATTTGGCGAATAGAAACTGAAAGAAGCCCATTGTATATAAGTGTGTGTGTGTGTGTGTGTGTGTGTGTGTGTTTGTCTCCCACCACTGTTCCTGCAGAATTTGAACCCAGAACATAAAGACAAATGAAATGCTGCCAAGCTAACAATTCTGCCAGCTTGCTGCCTTAAATAATTTTAATAATAATAATAATAAAAATAATAACAAGTATAGACTTGACAGCAAAAAATTGGTACGACCACAAACCTGAAGGCATCATCAAAAATGATAATGCAAAGATCCTGTGAGATTTTATGATTCGGTGTGACCATGAGATTGAGAATAGGAAGCCAGACATAGTCTTAATTGAGAAAGAAAGCAAACTATGCTGGATCATAGATATAACATGCCCAGCTGACAACAAGGTATGCGATCAGGAAGAGAGAAAAGTCGAGAGATATGACAGGTTAGCTTGGGAGGTTAAGCAGTCGTGGTCAATGAAAAAGGTAGCAGTAGTACCAATAATTGTTTGAGCCCTGGGAACAGTGAGCAAAAATCTCGAGAAGTACGTGGAACAAATAATGGCTGCAATAAGGGTGGATCACTTGCAGAAAACAGCACTGCTTGGAACCGCTCGAATGCTCTGGAAGGTGGTCGAAAAATAAGAGGTGTTACTTTAGTTCACTGGTAGTGAATAGCTGACGCTGTAGTACATCTCCAGCGTTAGAAGCTGTGCAAAGGGAATAAATGATGATGATGATGATAATAAGTGAGTTTAAGCATAATACCCAGGTTGAACTGTATGAGGGAAGTGCAGCAACTGTAGTTGCAAAGAAGGTGAAATCAACAGCAAAGCAAAATGCATTTGAACAATTGTCTGACAGGTGGGAACGAAAACCTCTGCATGGCAAATACATGGCCCTTAGCAAACAAGCTGATGCAGACCAGAAGCACATCAGGGGCTACGGAGATCAGGGCTAAAGGCAGAGAGTGAGGCTTTATTTTGGCTGCACAAGATCAGAGCTTATTGACCCGGGACTATCAAGCCAATGTGATGAAAAATGGTGTAGACCCAAAGTGCTGATACTGCAAAGATGGGATAGAAACAGTCGACCACCTAATCTCTGGATGTAAGGATTTAGCACCTGCAGAGTACAAATCAAGACATGACAGAGTTGGCCAATATCTACATTGGATAATGTGTCAGCATTATAAAATCAAAAATGGTACAAGCACCACCCTAAGGGAGAACATGAAACTATTCTTTGGGACTTCCCAGTATGTACAGAGTGGACTGTCAAGGCAAACAAACCAGATATTGCTGTGAAAGACCAAAATAATAAAGTCTGTTTATGATTAACATGAACATACTTTGTGACCAAAATATCTCAGCAAAAGACTTTGATAAGCTCAGAAAATATAAAGATTTGCTAATCGAAATCGAAAAGATGTGGCATCTCAAAATGGTTACAATACCAGTGATTGTAGGAGCACTTGGAATGACCCAAAAGGGAACTGAAAATTATCTAAGAATGATCCCTGGCTTACCATCCATGCAGGAAGTGCAAAAGATTGTCTTAACTGGTCATACGTATTGAGAGGAACAATGTTGCCGTGAATTTTCTCTCCCTTTTCCCCTTTATTTTCTTTTTTACTTTTTAATTTTTTTTCTCTGTCTTTCTTCCTCTTTTTCTTTAACACATGACTTTGTAAATGGACAATTTGGTGTGTTTATTTTAAGGGTGTTTCTCTGCCCTAGGTGTCAAGAAGTCACTTGGCAAGAAAGAGAAACAGAATTGAAAGATGTTAATGAAAATAATAATAATAATAATAATGATGATGATGATTCAGACAAAAATCATGCCTCCTCATTGATATGACTGTCCCAATTGATATAAACGTATCTGTCAAGACCTACCAAAAACTGAGCAAATATATGTGGAACCTGAAGACTAAAACAATATCTGTTGTCATAGGTGCCCTAGGAATGATAGCAATGATAGCAAAAGGGGCTAATTGCTACCTAGCTCAGATACCAGGAAACCCCAAAATGGCAGAAATTCAAAAGATAGTGCTCATGGGAACTGCTCATATCCTACACAAAATACTTTCTATGTAATCTCATGTTTTAAAACAAACAATTTTCTTATGGTTTATTAAACATTCTCTAGAACAACACTGTGTACAAAACCAAATATATGGCACCCTAGGCATAACACCAACACGAACTTCCAACTTGTTGTCTCTTGAGGTCTCTGGGTGAGACTTGGAGCCAACTTGTACAAATGCAAAGCAAAAGTCAAACATATAATAATAATAATAATAATAATAATAATAATGATGATGATGATTCAGACAAAAATCATGCCTCCTCATTGATATGACTGTCCCAATTGATATAAACGTATCTGTCAAGACCTACCAAAAACTGAGCAAATATATGTGGAACCTGAAGACTAAAACAATATCTGTTGTCATAGGTGCCCTAGGAATGATAGCAATGATAGCAAAAGGGGCTAATTGCTACCTAGCTCAGATACCAGGAAACCCCAAAATGGCAGAAATTCAAAAGATAGTGCTCATGGGAACTGCTCATATCCTACACAAAATACTTTCTATGTAATCTCATGTTTTAAAACAAACAATTTTCTTATGGTTTATTAAACATTCTCTAGAACAACACTGTACAAAACCAAATATATGGCACCCTAGGCATAACACCAACACGAACTTCCAACTTGTTGTCTCTTGAGGTCTCTGGGTGAGACTTGGAGCCAACTTGTACAAATGCAAAGCAAAAGTCAAACATATAATAATAATAATAATAATGATAAGGTACTGAAACCTATTTGAAAATGATACCAGGCTTACCATCCCTACAGGAAGTGCAAAAAATCGTGTTAACTGAAACGGCTCATGTACTGAGAAGAGCATTATCGCTGTGAAAACAACATCCATTCATAAATTTATTTATTTATTAATTTTTAATACATATTTTATCTGTGAATTTGCGTGTGTAATCTGGGAATGCATACAATGAGCTTCTCTGCCCTCGGTGTACGGAAATAACACTCGGTGAGAAACGGAAGAAAATTTGAAGAAAGAAGAAAGAAAGAAAAAAATAATGATAATAATCATCCTTTCTACTATAGGCACAAGGTCTGAAATTTTGGAGGAGAAGAATTTGTGAAAGATCCAGAGAAATGGCTGAAATGGAAAGCCTGGTAGAGCTCCTAGAGAAAGTTTGTCTCTCTTAGGGAGAGCAAAGACTATGAGGAGGGTTCCAAGCACTTGAAAGAAAGCTGGAAACTTGTGGCTACCTAAGGTTAGAGGTAGTAACCTGCTACTCACATGATTCCTGCCAGGAATGAGACCGAACCGAAATAATAAGAAGCATTCTTGACCTGCAGAAAAGTGCCATCTTGTATTCTGTATATGTGAATGTGGTTTGGGATTCCACTTTGTAAGTTGATGGATCTGGTTTCAATCTCAGTAGCAATGTTGAGTAAATCGTTAGAATTGGAATAGGAGAATGTCATTGATGGGAAACTGTGTAGAATCCTCGTGTCTGTGTGTCTGTAGATTTCTGGCCTGATTACTAAGGAAGGGAATTGTATAAGATGGCCATAAGTCAGTGATTCTATAAAACTGTCAATAGCAGACTCAGGACTAAAAATGTTTGAAGTTAGTGCTCCAGCATGGCCATATTCAAATGACTGAAACCAATTAATGAAATTAAAATAACACTGCACCATCTTGGCTGATTAACTGAGGAATTGTTTAATCAAAACTGTAGCAATTAAACCATGTCACCAGCCCCCACCACTCTCCACCACCCCTCGTCACCACCAGCTAACCCTAACCCTCTCTCACTGTCTCAGTACTGTTTATTCATAATAAAAGTCTGCTGTCACCCAACTAAGACAGGACAAGTCTTTAACCAATAGACCTTTACAGCTGACATTTAACTATTGTGATATGACCCTCCTTTGCCACCGCCGCCACCACCACCACCGCCACCATCACCGCCCTGCCCTGTGAGTCAGCCAGATGAGTTGTATAGGATCACACACACACAGTCATTATATATGTACATACATTATCAGTGTGAATGCTGACAGTGTCTTGTCAGTTAATAAGATAGCCTCTTCAGGGATTGGGGCAGAAACGATGATGATGATGATGATGGCGATGGCTTATTTGTCCACAAAGGGACAATGTAGCAACAAAAAGACTCCCCCCACCCTGTTCACAAGCAAAAACACGAATTCCACCCCCACCGCTAAAGGTGTACATACACACACCTCCTCGAGGAGCATCAACATAAACCTAACTGTGCAGTAAAAACTACCCAGAAAACATTGAAATAATTCTAATGATGATGATGATGATGATGACGATGTGTGATGACGATGTGTGATGACGATGGTGATGATGATGGTGATGACGATGGTGATGATGATGGTGATGACGATGGTGATGATGATGCTGGTGACAGCTTTGTTACACATTCTTCCGAAGCCACAAATGCCACTGATTCGATGACCTCAGCAAGGAACCATAGCAAATGAAGGGCAAAGTTAACTAGGGTAGAATTTGAACTCAGAACCCACGTCCACGTGCTTTTAGTTCAGTCATTGTTTCTGATAACAATCCGTTTTATCTTTCACTAGTTTTAGTCCACAGGCTGCGGCCATGCTGGGGCACCAGCTTGAAGAATTTTTTGTGACTCGAAATGACTACGGCTCCTTTTTTTTTGTTTTTTTTTTTAAAGCTTGGGACTTAGTCGTTCAGCAAAACAGACTGATAGAATAAGTTACGGGGATGGAAACAACAGTTGTCAAGTGGTGGTAGGACACACACACACACACACACACACACACACACATCATCATCATCATCATTGTTCAGCATCTGTTCTCTATGCTGGCATGGATTGGACGGTTTGACAGGAGCTGGCCAGTTGGGGAGCTGTCCAGATTCCAATTGTCTGTTGTGGCATGGTTTCTACAGCTGGATGCCCTTCCTAACATGCCAACCACTTTACAGAGTGTGGACTAGGTGCCATTTACATGGCACTGGCATGTAAATATATATATATATATATATATACTAGCAGTATCGCCCGGCGTTGCTCGGGTTTGTAAGGGAAATAACTATAAAGCATTTTTAGAGAGTTATAGCCAAAATAGCCAAAAAAATGGGAAAAAAAATTATGGTAATTTTTTTGATAGTTAAAAAGGTCGAGTTGCGTCCCCTAGACCATCTGTGGTTTGTGTTTCTGATTGTCGACCCCATGTCGAATTTATCGATCTTTTTCAGAACTGGGGGAACTTTTCAAAATTTTCGCTGCGTTAGTTTTGAATTATGACATTGGGCTATGTGTGTGTCAAGTTTCATCAGAATCGGTTGAAAGCCGTGGTCAGAGTGAGGGTACAACCAAACAGACACACAGAAACACAGACAGACAAACTGCCGTTTATATATAGATATATATATATATATATATATATATATATATATATATATATATATAATATATATATATATATATATATATATATATATATATATATACACACACACACAAAATGTGACCTCGTGTGTACCGTTGGCGATTTTTTTTCCCTCTGTCTTCCCTTCTCTGGATCTTTCCTTCTCCTATGTTTCTGAGGAAGAGCTCCGCTCGAAACGTTAAACCCTCCTCCTTTCCTTCTTTCCTGAGCGTCCAATAATACTTTATTTGTTCCACGTCCTCGCGTTGTTGTGTTTTTTTGTGTTTTCTTATTTGGATTAACTTTATATATATATATATATTGCTGAGTGGTTGGTGTTTGGAAGGGCATCCAGCTGTAATAACCCTGCCAAAACAGTCACAGAAGTCTGGTGCAGGCTTCTGCCTGGCTGGCTCTTGTGGTACCATCCCACCCATGCCAGCATGGAAGGCAGACGTTAAGTGATGATGGTGATACACACACACACACACACATGATGGGCTTCGTTTTAGTCTCTATTAACCAAAATCCATTCACAAAGCTTGGGTTGGCCTGGGGCTATAGTAGAAGACACACAAAGATGGACAAAATGCTGCCAAACATTCCGCCGTCCTCTGGTGTGGGACCGATTCTGCCAGCCGACCACTTGACAATCAATTATCAAATGCTTTCATACAAAGCTGTCATGGGACACACAGACAACTATATAACAGGCTTCTTTCTGTTAACCAAATTCCTCACAGACATTGGTTAACCTGGGGTTAGAATAGAAGACACTCACCTAAGGTGGGATTGAACCCAAAGTAATATGCTTGAGAAGTGAGCTTCTTAACTGCCCCCACCTCACATCTGTTTTGTGTGTCTTGGTCATTCTGTCTGTGTGTCCCTATTTAAAACAATAATAAGGCTAATGATGGAGGGAAACCTCAGCTTCCAATAAATAAGCCTCATCATCATCATCATCATCATCATTCAGGGTCCGTTGCCCATGGTGGCAGGGGTTGGATGGTTTGATGAATACTTTATTTCGATTGGTAAACTTTAACATCTATTTCTATATGTATCCACACACGTACACATTATACACAGGAGTGGCTGTGTGGTAAGTAGTCTGCTTACCAACCACAAGGTTCCGGTTTCAGTCCCACTGCGTGGCACCTTGGGCAAGTGTCTTCTACTATAGTCTCGGGCTGACCAAAGTCTTGTGAGTGGATTTGGTAGACGGAAACTGAAAGAAGCCTGTCGTATATATATATATATATATATATATATATATATATAGATATATATATATATATGTATATATATGTATATGTTTGTGCGTCTGTGTTTGTCCCCCCAACATTGCTTGACAACTGATGCTGGTATGTTTACATCCCCGTTACTTAGCGGTTTGGCAAAAGAGACCGATAGAATAAGTACTGGGCTTACAAAGAATAAGTCCAGGGGTTGATTTGCTCGACTAAAGGCGGTGCTCCAGCATGGCCACAGTCAAATGACTGAAACAAGTAAAAGAGTATATGACACACACACACACACATATTGTTGTTGGCTGTGTATAAGTTGCACCCAAGATTTTCAGTTAAAAACCAAGTACAAACAAGAGCTGCTTACACACAGGAGGAAATAAGGTGTGCCCCCACCCCCAAGTGTGTGTGTGTAAAATGATTTAATTTCTAAGTAATTCTTCTGATTAGTTAGAGGCTGAATTAAAGTTGGGGGGAGGGGGGAGGGAAGCACATGTGGTTGAACCCACCTCCTTTCTCCCCCCCCACCCTTTCACTATCTTCCCTACCACCGCCACCCCCTTTACCCAACCAATAAAGATAAGAGACTCAGAAGGAGACCATTCCTCTGTGCAGGTTGTGTGTGTCCTGTGTCTTGGAACTGGTAACCTCTACAAGAGAGAGAGAGAGAGAGAGAGAGAGAGAGAGAGAGTAGCAGATGAGTCAGGGCAGAAAGTGGAAAGCATTTGCCAGCAATTGTTTCAATGAATAGACTGACGTCACAGCGTCATCATCATCATCATCATCACAACATGATAATGCCTTGACTGCTGGGAGGGGGTGTGGGTAGGTGGGGTTTTGGTAAAGACCTCCGCCAATACCATTAACAGACATCAAGTCAGTAGCAGCAAATGCTACTCTACAGTTCTACATTCAATTCAGTGGAGTCATAGAAAACTATGTAAAGTGTAGTGTGTGTGTGTCTGTGTTTGTGTGTATGTGTGTGTGTGTGTGTGTGTGTAATTGGTTGCTAACCCCACTCCAATTTATCTTGTTTATGTGGCAGTGTGGTAAGAAGCTTGCTTCCTGACCTCATCATTCCAGTTTCAATCCCAGTGTGTGACACGTTGGCCAAGTGTTTTCTGCTATGGTCTTCGGCTAACCAAAAGCCTTGAGTAGACTCGGTCGACGGAAACTGAAAGAAGCGTGTTGTATATACATATATGTGTGTGCATGTGTGTGTTTGTCCCCCTACCACTGCTTGACAATAGGTGTTTGTTTGTTTACATCCCCCTAACTTAGTGGTTTGGCAAAAGAGACTGATAGAATAAGTAACAGGCTTAAAAACAACAGAAGTTTCTGGCTTGATTCATTCAACTCAAGAAGATGCCCCAGTATGGTCGCAGTCTAATGACTAAGACAAGATAAACTACACACACACACACAGAGTGTGTAGCATAAGAACCTGCTGTGTTTGACACACCCTGAAGGCCCACCCTGAAAGCAGGTGATAATGTTGTCTTTATTGTTTACTGTTTTTATTTTTTTATTTATCATTTTGTTTTTCTTTCCAGGACTGGGGGTACACTGACTGCTTTTTTGCTCTAGAAATATTTGCGAGCCTGTTAAAAGGGGGGAAGAAGCTTTTTTTCTGCTGCATTTTATCTAAAGTGACATTACATAACACACATGCACACCACCACCACTACCACAAGTGGTGGGACTTGTTGTCAAGTAGGGATGATGAACAAAACTAGAAACAATCATCTTTGACTGTCTCCTCCTCCTCCTCCTTCATATTAAGGAATTATTTAAATTTTTATTTATATTTTTTTTTTATTATCTTCACCAGCAGTAACGCCCGGCGTTGCTCGGGTTTGTTTCGACCCTTTAGAATTGGAACTTTTGAAAAGTAAAAATTTTGCATTATGTAGCTTGTTATTCTCTTTGAGTAAACATTTTTCTGGTTGAAATACACTGAAAAAATGGCAACACAGCAGTAAAAAATTTGTAAAAAATAGGGATTTTCATAGAAAAAAAGCACCTTTTTGATGCAAATAATTTTTGGTGTTAACATGGTCTGATTTGAATTTTTTCTTTTATGGAATGAAGAGCAATCCTTCTTCTATCATACTCTCAATTTTGGTCAACTTGCGCCACAGGGTCTTGGAGGAGATAGTGTTTGTTGAAGGCTACCAAACCTGCCATACACAGACAACTTCAGCTTTATATACATAGATTTGTCTCAGTCATTTGACTGCGGCCGTGCTGGAGCACTGCCTTTTAGTTGAACAAATCGACCCCAGAACGTTTTCTTTGTAAGCCTAATACTTATTCTATTGGTCTCTTTTGCTGAACCACTAAGTTATGGGGACAAACACACACATACACATGATGGGCTTCTTTCAGTTTCCGTCTACCAAATCCACTCACAAGGCTTTGGTTGGCCCGAGGCTATAATAGAAGACACTTGCCCAAGGTGCCACACAGTGGGACTGAACCCAGAACCATTTGGTTGGTAAGCAAGCTACTTACCACACGGCCACTCCTGCATCCAATATACAAAAACAGAAATAATGACATTGACATTTACAGCTTCAAAGTTTATTTTGTCTTAATTAACCACTTCTCGTTAGCTGGGATGGAAGAAGTGTGCGGAGAGGTGACGTTGATGGGAGTGGTTGTAGTACTAGTAGTAAAATCAGTGAAGGACCCTTGTAACATGGGGGTCAATAGTATGAGTGGAGGTGTGTGGCTCAGTGGTTAGGTGTGTTGTACTTATGTTCTAGTGATCAGGGTTTCGATTCCCAGGCTGGGTGGCACATTGTGTTTTTGAGCGAAACACTTCATTTCATGTTGGTGCAGTCCACTCAGTTGTAAATGGCCACCCCTGCAACAGACCAATCATGGGCAAATGTCCACCTAGTTGCCAGGGGTGGCATTGTTCAAAAGCTAAAATGATGCAAAGTGCATTGTGACAAGCGATGTGCAACATCTGAAACCCTGGTCGATCACGTGATCAGTGATTAGGCAGGATTATTTGATAGATTGCCCTGCATGACACACCTTCCACCCGGGTACTTCTCCCTGATCAAACCAAGCAACCATTTTTAACACAGCGCCAACAGAGAACTTCTTGGTACAGCAAGAGATTTAGGGAACAGTTGGAGATTTTAATCTATTTTATCTTTAACTTGTTTCAGACATTAAACTTGAGGTCATGCTGGGGCACTGCCTTGAAGAATTTTGAGTCTAACAAACCAACCTGAGTACTGAATTTTTTTGATGAACTGCCAAGTTATGGGAGTATAAACAAACCAACCCCAGGTTGTCAAGCAGTGGCTAAGGACAAACAGAGACACAATCACACACACACAACGGGCTTCTTTCAGTTTCCATCTACCAAATCCACTGACAAGGTTTTGGTAGGCAGTAAAAAATACTTGCCCCAGGTTGAACTTGGATCCATGTAGAGAAGTAAACTTCTTACTACACAGCCACACCTGCATGGCAAGTTGTTGAGAATGAATTGAAAGGTTTTAGGTTCGAAACCCTAAAATTATGTGTTATAAGATTGCAGTGCAAATTTGTGGGAGAAGAGAAAAGGAGAAAATTCTCAAGATCTCTGCTTCGCGAGGAGAGGAGGAAGAATGAACAGAAGGGAGGTAACTCCTATTGACCAGAAAGCAATTTTGTGAACACTCAGAGGCAGAAAAACCAGGCATTCAGCAGCTGTTATTACGGGAAACGATATCATATTGATATATCTCTTATATAAAACACTAGCAGTATCGCCCGGCGTTGCTCGGATTTGTAAGGGAAATAACTATATAAGCATTTTTAGAGAGATATAGCGAAAAGATAGCAAAAAAATGCATTAAAAATGGAAAAAAAATGATGGTAAATTTTTTTAAAAATCGTTGACTCATTGTAGACATTTTTAGAGCGTTACTTCCCTTATATAATAGCGGAAAAATGCATTAAAATGGAAAAAATGATGGTAAATTTTTTTTAAATCGTAGACGCGTGCTAATACCCAGAAGGGCTCGATATGAATCCCGACTATAAGATACCCGGTTTTGGTTAAACTGCACCGCAAAATGTGGGAGTAGTTAGGAATCTAAATCGTAGGAGACAGACAGCACACAACCTCACTTTTATATATAAAGATGTGATTTGGTCCCTGGTCACTGCCTCTTAATACTTTGGTTCTGTCATAACTTTTGTTACCATCTTTGTGTTGCCTTTATTTCAATTAATTTTGAAAATAACGAATCGTTTAGTAAAATAAATTTGTGGTTAATTAAGCTGAAGTTTGGAACATAAATCCAGATGGGATTTTGATGGGGGGCTTTAATTTAATCCCCTTAAAACTGGAAGTGGGGGGAGGGGAACTCAAGTAGATTAAAACTAGTTTCAAATTTTGGCACAAAGCCAGCAATATTGGGGGGAAGCGAGTAAACTGATTACATAAACCTCAGTTTATTGTCCCTGAGAGAATGAAAAGCAAAGGCGATCGAGGCAGGATTGGAACTTAGAACGTAAGGACATGAAATAGAGTTAAACATTTTGGCCTGCAAGGTTTGCAGCCCTACAGGAAGACTAATATGAAAAGGGTTAAATGAGGGACCAGGTCAGTATTGAACCAACAAGACAGTCTCTAGTCACTTGACTCATTAAAAGTAGCAGCTTAATCTCATTGAAGCTGTACTGGAGAATATAGTTCCTATTTTACAGAAAGACAGGGTGGTCACAGTTGCATTGTCTTTGATTATCCATGGCTGTGGAGGTATTGAGTTTGTTTTGTAGTCATATAGTTCTGTGTTCAATCCCAGCTCCCTTTTAGTCCACATTCCTCCCATTATACAACTACCATAATCCTAAAACACAGTCTGAAATTTTTCCCATCCAAATTCTCCGTACACAGTTTGGGATCTTCCAAAAGAACTTTTCCACTAAACACACAAATATATTCTGTTTTATGGATTTATAAAAAAAAGTGTTGTTTGAATTAAAACTCAAATTGTAATTAATATTCTTTATATTAATTAAATTATTCTAATTACATTACATTATAGGTGCAGGAGTGGCTGTGTGGTAAGTAGCTTGCTTCCCAAACACATGGTTCCAGGTTCAGTCCCACTGCGTGGCACCTTGAGCGAGTGTCTTCTTCTATAGCCTCGAGTCGACCAAAGCCTTGTGAGTGGATTTGGTAGATGGAAACTGAAAGAAGCTCGTCGTATATATATGTATATATATATATATATATATATATATATATATATATATATATATATATATGCATGTGTGTGTATATGTTTGAGTGTCTGTGTTTGTCTCCCCAGCATCGATTGACAACCGATGCTGGTGTGTTTACATTCCCGTAACTTAGCGGTTCGGCAAAAAGAGACCGATAGAATAAGTACTAAGGCTTACAAAAGAATAAGTCCTGGGGTCGATTTGCTTGACTAAAAGGTGGTGCTCCAGCATGGCCACAGTCAAATGACTGAAACATTTCAGAAGGAGAGAGCCTCTCCATTGTCAGCGGATCAAACAGAAATGGAAATCATTCCCGAATCACATCCAGTAATATTTTAAAAGACAGAACACATTGAGTAGGAAAATATCAGATGTATTGCACGCCATGTTAAGAGGTGATGGTCATGGATTACTTGACTGAGGGCAGTAGCAAGGGGAGAAGTGGTTTGATGCTTTGTTATATGAGACAGGTGCTTTTTTTAAAAAAAGGCTGGAAAAGGACGTTGCAGGAGAGAAGAGGAAATGAGAATGAGTGAGGAGGAGAGGATGTGGGGGTGGGATAGGAACTGGAGGAAGAAATGTCCAAGTGTTTGAAGTAGACGGAAGTTGTGGAAGAGGGCAACCAAAGAAGACACGACAGAAAGTATTGTATGTGATGAGCCAATGATGATGACGATGGTAATCTCTTTCTTAGCCACTAAAAGGCCTTGAGCTGGCAGAATCGGTAGGATGCCGGGCGAAATGTTTAGCAGTATTTCGTCTGCCGCTACGTTCTGAGTTCAAATTCCGCCGAAGTAGACTTTGCCTTTCATCCTTTTGGGGTCGATAAATTAAGTACCAGTTACGCACTGGGGTTGATGTAATCGATTTAATCCCTTTGTCTGTCCTTGTTTGTCCCCTCTGTGTTTATCCCCTTGTGGGTAATAAAGAAATGGGTAATTTCTTTCTTAGCCACTAAACTTCAAGAAGAATTTGGATGGTACAAAAGGAAAGGGTAGAATGGCAGGGGAGGAGGGGAGAGGAGTTGACATAAGATAAGGGACAGGCCAATAGTGGCGGCAGGTAGTGAATCAAGGAACTCCATAGACACCGAATTAGCATGACCCCTCCCCCAGGGGAGAATGTCCTTACTCAGCTGTCATTTCCTAGTCTACAGGTGTTCGTTCATTAAGGTCACAGCAATCAGTGTCAACCAGCTTTCAACAAATTTACAGGGGGAGGAGGAGGAGGGCATTCCCCCCCCCCCGCCGCCGCCGCCACACAACTTCTTCCCCATCGATTTCTTATACAGAAGCAGGGGCCAGTAAAGTTTTACTTCCCTGTGGGCTGTGGCGGTGAGAGTTTGCCGATTACGTGCTTTATTGGTCCATGGAAGGATGAAAAAAATCAAATTGAGCCACAGTAAGATTCGAACTCTGGAAATAAAGAGCCGTAAATAATTAATCAACGATAGGAAGTAATTATTGCTTCGTATTGTTGTGCTTTGTTGCAAATAGCAAATCACAAACACACACGAAATAATAAATGTAAACCTGTGAAATGGAATTAGGTTTCGAACAGGCAAGACAGAGTTATCTACCCTGGAACAGATAATATTTGAGAAGCTGTCATCGCCTTCTTCAGTGTTTTGAGGTCGACAGAATAAATATACCTATGTCTTTACTACCCACAAGGGGATAAACACAGAGGGGACAAATAAGGACAGACAGACGGATTAAGTCGATTATATCGACCCCAGTGCGTGACTGGTACTTGATTTATCGACCCCGAAAGGATGAAAGGCAAAGTCGACCTCGGCGGAATTTGAACTCAGAACGTAGCGGCAGACGAAATACCGCTTGGCATTTCGCCCGGTGTGCTAACGATTCTGCCAGCTCGCCGCCTTCGACAGAATAAAATATACCAGTCAGGTAGTGGGGATCGTGGTAATCGCCAAGCACCCCCCCCCCCCCACACACACACTACAATTACAGGCCATGTGCCTACAGGAGAAGGAATTGAGAGTAAGAGAGAGAGAGGTAGAGAGAGAGAGAGAGAAGTAGAGAGATGGGGGAGGGAGAGAGAGAGAGAGAGGAGAGAGAGAGAGAGGAGAGAGAGAGAGAGAGGAGAGAGAGAGAGAGTAGAGAGAGAGAGAGGAGAGGAGAGAGAGAGAGAGAGAGAGAGAGAAGGAGGAGAGAGAGAGAGAGAGAGAGGAGAGAGAGAGAAGAGAGGAGAAGAGAGAGAAGGAGAGAGAGAGAGGAGAGAGAAGGAGAGGAGAGAGAAGAGGAGAGAGAGAGAGGAGAGAGAGAGAAGAGAGAGAGAGAAGGAGAGAGAGAGAGGAGAGAGAGAGAGGAGAGAGAGAGAGAGAGAGAGAAGGAGAGAAGAGGAGGAGAGAGAGAGAGAGAGAGAGCTTAGTCGCTTCTGACAGCCCATCAAAGTTGATGCCAGCATCGATCGAAGACATCCATCCTGCTCTGCTTCCAACGGATTGTTTCTCACAGGGAGCCGGGCGTGGCTGGGCAAGATCGATACGAGATAGGGGGTAGATCCTGTGGCGTTGAGGGCAGGGAAAGGGACACTCAAGCAAAAGCTTCAGGAGGGGAGGGGGTCAGAGGAGAAAAAGATAAGCAGGCAGAGAACGAGAGAGAGAGAGAGAGAGAGAGAGAACGGTTCAAGGTAATCCTCCTAACCTCAACGATAACAAAATCTAAAACAAAACAAATATCAAATGAACTGTTTGATGAAGGAGAAGAAGGAGAAGGAGGAGAAGGAGAAGAAGAAGAAGGAGAAGGAGGAGGAGAAGAAGAAGATGATGATGATGATGATGATGATTTTAATAAAGAAAAGAATGTTGGTGATCATAGCCAGATGTAGAAGCTAGATTTCAGCAACAAGGATGATGACGAAGATCGACTTGCTAGACATAGCAGCCATAGGCTCCCTTACTCAATCAAGACTCACTTAGGGTTAGACGACCAACAAACTATATATAGATATATATATTTATATGTATATAAAATTTAAATAATGAGGGTGATAAATTGAATATGAATTTAATTAATATCAATTTAAAACCAGTAGCTTAGCATATAGAAAAACCTGAAAATTCAGAAAAATTGTAATACATGCGTATAGGAAATGATAACCACTAAGTGGACATCCAATATGCTAGAAGAAGATCACCTACGATCTAACTACAAAGAAAAGAAAGTTCTCTAGAGAACATAAGCAGGTAAGACAGATGAAAATATACAAATAGCATATTGGATGTCCACTTAGTATATATATATAAATTTAACAATTAAGGATAACTTCTTAATAAGGAATCTTAACAAGAAATTATCAGGCAGATAGCGTGAAAAACCTCATAAGAGAAAAAATTCGAAAATAATTTTTTCTTTTGAACATATTAATTTCTATTATATAGAGGGCATTATTACACGTAAATGCCTCACACTAAGAGGGACATAAGTCATTTCTACCAAAAATTTCACTAATCATACCCAATGCAGTTTTTCAAAGCAAGACATTTAAAAAATGAATATATATATATATATATAAGAAAAAGGGACAAGCAACAGGTTGCTTGGCTGCATACCGAAAAAGTAGAAATAGCAGTCAAGAATGCTTATTTCTATTTTCCACAAGAAATATATATCAAAAGTATATATGAAATATATATTCACTATGTTTATAATCCAGAAACCTGATGTTCGCAGATAACCGCCAGACTTCGTTTTCGTTATCTATTCCTTCTGTTTTGCATATGTGAATTGCAGGGTTTGTCGTGTGTGGAGCCCCACTTGTGGAAATAGAAATAAGCATTCTTGACTGCTATTTCTACTTTTTCGGTATGCAGCCAAGCAACCTGTTGCCTGTCCCTTTTTCTTATATACAGTATATATACTGAACTTTACAGAAGTTCCTACCGGGAATTCCGAGTAAGATCACCAGAGTTGCAACAAAATGCATTTTGTTGCATTTCTGGTCAGACGGTTTAGTGCACGAGTTGCAAATAGGGGCAAGGGTTATGGGGTTAGTGTGGGGGACAGCAAGGTTGGTCACCCCTCCTCTAATAATGTATATGTGTGTGTGTGTACATGCTTGTGCATGTATGAGAGATATATGCACATGTGCCTGTGTGTGTGTGTGTGTTTGTGTATGCACCCTGGTCTGCGATCCTAACCAATGAGGTCAGAATTTAGCAGCAGCAGCGGCAACCCTTCTGTTAAATGGCACAAGTATTCTTAGATTCTCTTCAACACACTTAAATGACATATATTCTTAGATTGGTTAGCATCACTAAATTATAGTCTGAGATTCTTTAATATCTTTACGTGACATATATTCTTAGATAAATGGCATATATTCTTAGAATCTCCAGCATAGTTTAAATGGCACGTATTAATTGGTTAACCTAGTTAAATGGCTTATATTCTCAGATCCTTCTGAATATCGTTAAATGTTGTAGATTCATAGATTGGCTGATGATGTCAAATGGTGGTTCTGGAAGAGGGGCCGGCGTGGCTGTTTGGTAAGAAGCTTGCTTCCCAACCACACGCTTCCAGGTTTGGTTTCAGTGCATGGCACAATGAGAAAGTGTTTTCTACTATGACCACCACAGGCCAACCAAAGTTTTGAGAGTGGATTTGATAGAAGGAAACTGAAAGAATCCTGTCGTGTATATATACATATATATATATATATATATATATATATATATATATATTATAAGTAGGTGAATGAATTATCCTAGCATGGAAAATTCGTTTAACCGATACCTGGGTAGCAAATTCACGTCAGAAAACACGGTTGAAGCGACCTGTTAAGGGTAGAAACTCTGGGTTCTTGTGTGGAAATCCGTTCGACTCCATTCTTTCATTTATTCATATATATATATATATATATATATTATATATATATATATGTGTGTGTGTGTGTGTGCGCACACTTTTGTGTCTGTGTTTGTCCCATCACCAGCGCTTGACAACTGGTGATATGTTTATGCCCCCACAATTAGTTGTTTGGCAAAAGAGACTGATGGAATAAGCACCAAAATAAAATGTAAATTTTAGTCACTTCATTCGACTAAAAACTCATGCTCCAGCATGGCCACAGTCTAATGACTGAAACAAGCTAAAGAATAAAAGATGATGTATATTGGAAACAGTGTGCATTGATACTTGGAGGTTTTACCAGAAGAATTAGATCATGGAACCTCTCCCTTTATAAAGGACAACATTCCACTTTCTGATCTTAATACCAAGACATGCAACTAAAGTACATTCCTAAAAGTCTTCCTCCAAAGAATTCTACCAGAAACATGAAACCTTATCACATTTTTTCACACTATTTCTATGGAGTTCATAATATTTGCCATCTTTCCAAAAGCGGTGCTACATTGTTATTTCAGCCAATATGACATTTCTTTGAGAAAACCACCACCACTGCCAATTAACGTCTGTTTACCTTGCTGGCATGGGTTGGATGGTGTGACAGGAGTTGGCAAGGGCACCAGGTTCCAGCCGCATTTGGCATAGTTTCTATGGTTACTGGATGCCCTTCCTAATGCCAACCACTTTACAGAGTGTACAAACGGTGCTTTTTAGGTGGCACCAGCACTGACAAGATCAGCAGGTACCTTGTAAGACAAGAACCCCTCAAGTGGGAGGGGAGGTAAGGAGTGGCTTTTGCAGGGGTGTGGCTTTGTGCCAAGTGAGAGATTTCGACGTACAGAGGGAACAAGTTGATATTTTAAAAGGATCAAGGAAAAGATTTTCATTTCTTCATAAACAAACTCTTGGATTGCCAAATGAATTTTTGTTCTTCATTTTTTAAAAATCGTTTCTGATCTCATTTGAATGAAAAATATTTCTATTGTTATGTTTTTTTAAATAAAGCCATTCCTGCTGAACATTGTGGAAAAAATGAAAGATTGTCCGTCAAAGCTAAATTCGAAGAAGCAGAGGTTTGAAAAGGAAAAAAAGAGAATGATCATAGGCATAGGAGTGGCTGTGTGGTAAGTAGCTTGCTTACCAACCACATGGTTCCGGGTTCAGTCCCACTGCGTGGCACCTTGGGCAAGTGTCTTCTACAATAGCCTCAGGCAGACCAAAGCCTTGTGAGTGGATTTGGTAGATGGAAACTGAAAGAAGCCCGTCGTATATATATGTATGTGTGTATGTGTGTATATGTTTGTGTGTCTGTGTTTGTCCCCCCAACATCGTTTGACAACCGATGCTGGTGTGTTTACGTCCCCGAAACTTAGCGGTTCGGAAAAAGAGAACACGTAGAACAAGTACTAGGCTTACAAAGAATAAGTCCTGGGGTTGATTTGCTCGACTAAAGGCAGTGCTCCAGCATGGCCACAGTGAAATGACTGAAACAAGTAAAAGAGTAAAGAGTAAAAGAGAGAGTATGTGAGGAAGAGTAGAGAGTAGTGGATGAAGAGGCATGTAAAGGGTGTTACGGATGGAGAATATCAAGAACTGGTTGCACAAGAATGGCAAGGAAGCTGTAATGTCATCAGGCATAGATTACATAAAGAAAATCCTTCAATCACTTTCGTTTGCTCCTTTTTTAAAAATCTGAATAAATTTTACCTCTTTTCATACATATGATGATGATGATGATGATGATGGAGTACCAATTAGAAAACAAACAAACAAAGCAAATGAATTTCTCTGGCAATCCAATATTGTATCACTCACCATCTGCTGATCTTTTACGAACCCCAAGTTTGCTCTGCTCCTTAAGGACTTGCTCATATATCAGCCCAGCTGGAGCAGTGGCTATTTCATACTCATGCTCTGACCCTTGCACTCACAGACCTGCTCTTGCCTCCTTGTCTTCTACCAAAATGGTTCACACTTCCATCTCCTGCCAACAAACCCACACCCACTCCAATGGCCTTCGTCCCCTTCTGCTCCTCCCTGCACTGCCCTCATTCACAAATCTTTTGCTCATATTTTCATGTCTTGACAACTTTAAATCTCTTCAGACCTACTTCACAGCTCCTTTATTTTTAGAGTCATTAGTGAGGCTCGGAAAGGGGTCTCAGGGAGTAGCATCCCTACCTTCCTCAGCTAGTTTTCCACCACATTTCTTAAAAATCATGGTAGAGGCCTTGGTCTCGGGACCACTCATGTCTGGAAACTAAGGACGGGGGTAAGCAAGGGCATGCTCCCCATAGAAAATCCAGCTCCCAAAAGCTTCATGATAGCAAAGGAGAATGGGCACCAAAGGAGAATGGTATTGAGGTAGATCTGGCCAACCCCGTTAAAGGGGTCAAAACCCGGATTTAAAACACTGGACAATGATGATGACAATGATGATGATGATAAACGTTCACAAATTCAAGTTAAACATTGTCAACACATTTGACATTCCTGTCTGGTCGATATTTCCCACCCTCACCTGTCAGGTAAAGACAAACCATTCATCTGCCTCACACACACACACACACACACACATAGGTGTGGTTGTATGGTAAAGAAGTTTGTCTCCCACCACATGGTTCCGGGTTCAGTCCCAATGAATGGCACCTTGGGCAAGAGTCTTCATCTCATAGCCTTGGGCTGACCAAAGGTTTGGGAGTGGATATAGTAGACGGAAACTGAAAGAAGCCTGTCATACATAAATACCTGTGAGCATGTCTTTGTGCTTGTTTACGCCACTGTAACTTAGTGGTTCAGCAAATGAGACTGATAGAATAAGTACCAGGCTTGCAAAAAAAAAAATACTGGAGGGGGGGTCGATTTGTTTGACTAGAAAGAATAATTGAAGGTGGTGCTCCAGCTTGGTCACAGTTTAATAATTGAAACAAGTGAAAGGCAGAGAAGCACAAAAGGTGCTTTGAGTGTTTTGATGGGGAATTGATGTGAGAGAGTTGAGAGGAAGGAACAGATGAGGAGGCTGGATGAATTTGTCTGTGAGAAGATGGTAAGATGGTATTGTTTGAATGCAGGAGTCCAGAGGAATAGAGAGTATAGAATTACGAGAGACAGGAGAGAGGGAGGGAGGGAGGGAGAGAGAGAGAGAGAAGGAGAGAGAGAGAGGCAGCAGCAGTGGGGGTGGGGGGGGGGGAGGATTAACTAGTAACACTATTAGATTACATAGAGTAGTAGTAGTAGTAGTAGCAGCAGAAAGCCAACAATTTCTCAAATGGTAGAAGGCACCAAGCAGCAGTGGCAGAAAACAAAATGACAAGAAAGACTCTCAGAGAACACAATTCTGCTGCTGCTGCTGCTGCTACTACTACTACTACTACTACTACTGTTGCTGGATGGATGTAAATATTTCAGCTGTTTTAGACTCAATGTTGTCTTCCCCACAACCCCCATCTACATTCACTTAATCAGACTGTGAGATGTCTGGGTGTGTAGTGTGTGTGTATATTTATATATATACTAGCAGTATCACCCGGCGTTGCTCAGGTTTGTAAGGGAAATAACTATATAAGCATTTCTAGAGAGTTATAGCCAAAAAATAGCAAAAAAATGCATTAAAAATGGAAAAAAATGATGGTAAATTAAAAAAAAAATTGTAGACTCATTGTAGACGTGCGCTAATACCCAGAAGGGCTCAATATGAATCACGACTATAAGATACCCGCTTTTGGTTACACTGCACCGCAAAATGTGGGAGTAGTTAGGAATCTAAATCGTAGGAGACAGACAGCACACAACCTCACTTTTATATATAAAGATATGCATGCATGTATATTTGAGTTGTATATTTGATATGTATAT
Organism: Octopus sinensis; assembly: GCF_006345805.1. NCBI lineage: Eukaryota > Metazoa > Mollusca > Cephalopoda > Octopoda > Octopodidae > Octopus > Octopus sinensis. The sequence goes on along the minus strand of NC_042998.1, from coordinate 204,352,691 downwards.
GCAGGTGTGGCCATGTGGCTAGCTTCCCAACCACATGGTTCCAGGTTCAGTCTCACAGTGTGGCACCTTGGCCAAGTGTCTTCTATTATAGCCGCAAACCGACCAAAGCCTTGTGAGTGGATTCGGAAGATGGAAACTGAAAGAAGCCTGTTGTATGTGTATGTGTGTGTGTGTGGTGGTTAAATCTCTGATTGTCCCCACCACTGCTTCACAAATGGTGTGGCAAAAGTGACTGATAAAAATATCAGGCTTTAAAAAACCAGAATGGAAGGTCTGGGGTGGATTCATTTGGTCAAAACCTTCCCAGCATGGTTGCAGTCTAATCATCGTTTAATGTCTGCTTTCCATGTTTTCTAGGGTTCAAACAGTTCGACTGAAAACTGGTCAACCGAAGAGCTGCACCAGGCTCCAATCTGATTCCAATCTGAGGAGC
>NC_042998.1:204327258-204349758 GCF_006345805.1 Octopus sinensis | reverse complement strand
CTCTTCAAATGACGTCACCCCGCTGGCTAAGCTAAGCGAGCAGGCCAACAGAAGAAAGAGTGAGAGAAAGTTGTGGTGAAAGAGTACAGCAGGGATCGCCCCTGCTGGAGCCTCGTGGAACTTTTAGGTGTTTTCGCTCAATAGACCCTCACAACGCCAGGTCTGGGAATTGAAACCGCGATCCTACAACCGCAAGTCCGCTGCCCTAACCACTGGGCCATTGCGCCTCCATATATATATATATGTATAGGTGTGAGTCTGTCCCCCCACCATTGCTTAACAGCCGATGTTGGTGTGTTTACGTCCCTGTAACTTAGCAGTTCAGCAAAAGACTGTGATAGAATAAGTGCTAAACTTACAAAGAATAAGTCATGGGGTCAATTTTATTCGACTAAAGGCGGTGCTCCAGCATGGGTGCAGTCAAATGACAAACAAATAAAAGGATGTTTTAATGAAGGCAGCCCTTAATGGAAACAACCTGCCATGCTGCACCACTGCGTTAACAGCCAAAATGCAAGAGAACTGATAGGTTTCATCACAAAACTGATATGGCAGACATCGTAAGAAAAAAAAAAGAACCAGCATGGCTTCTCCTTATATTTCTCTCCAACACTGACAAATATATTGATTATTTTAGGGATCAATAATTTATGTAAGCAGATTAAAAGCTATGAAAGCTGCTGCTCTTCGGTCCATTTTATCGCAACAGATTTTCATGCTGTTACAAAGTGAGAAATCTCACAAGTTTATCATAAACGTACTTGTTGACTTCAGCAAAACGTTTTCTAACTGGCCAAAGTAACCAGCCTCTACACGTGTTCCAACACAAGTGAATAAGGCAGCGTCAACATAATTGCTTGATCTGGTTAAAATAGCAGCCAAATAGTCTCCAAATCATGTCTGTTTGTCTTAGCTCTTTGCCTCTCCAAAGCATTTTTCATTAGTTTGTCCTAAACATCCACGTTTGTTTCCAGGGTCCTTGTTTCAGGTGTTCGTAGTAATATAAGGCTTTTCTTTTGTAAGTTTAAGTTATTCTAAGGATGGGAAGAAAAAAAAGGGAATGTGTATCACTTACATGATGCAAAGACACCAGGAAAATAAGGAGAGGATACTAAATTAGATCCTGTAAAAACTGGGAGGGTTTCAGCTACAATATCCTTCGTCAGAGAGTTCGTTTGAGGCTAAACACGGCAGCAACAGAGTCACTCTTTTCTAAATCTTACTTTATGGAATCTTTAAATACAAAATATATTTTAGAAAATTACTATTTTTAAATCTCACAATGAGAGATATTCTGCAACAGTACTTTGGAGTAAAGATTGTTTGCCAACATAACATGGCAGTCCTGGTTTAGGACGAATGTTGCTGTGATTTAGCTCCAGGAGAAAGCGTCTCCACCTGGCCATACAACATGATCTGTGTCCTTGTATTTTCGAACAAGGGAATCTAGCACCCCCACTCTGCTCAAAACAATATCTGTGTATTGCGATTTCTGGGTTATTTCTCTTCATCAGCCGAGAATAATTGTTTTGAGCTGAGTGGGGGTACTAGATTCCCTTGTTCAAGAATATAAGGACACAGATCGTGTCGTATAGCCAGCTGGAGACGATGTCTCCTGGGGCTAAATTACAGCAACATTCATCCTAAATCAGGACTGCCATGTTATGTTGGCAAACAATCTTTACTCCAAAATATATATATATAAAATGTGGCCTAACAATGAGCACAAAATGATAAGAGGTTGAAGACAATGTCTAGGTTTGTTTCAGATGCTGAAAAGTGGGTTAATGATTTTTAACTTCCCATGTAAAGTATACCAGTAATATTTGGTGTGTGAGGAAGTGTAAAAGAGAACTGCTCTGTGCAGTCAACTGTGTCATGCCAGTCATGCCACTCAACACTTGCTCTTGTAACATTTGATCCTTTACCAAACAATCAGCTGACATTCGGGTGTGGTTGTGGGGCAAAGACGTGTGCTTCCCAACCATGTGGTCTTCAGTTCAGTGCCACTGAGTGGCACCTCGGGTAAGGGTCGTCTACTATAGCCCCAGACCAACCAATACTTTGTGAGTGAATTTTGATAAATGGAAACTGTGTGGACATCCATCACGTATGTGTATGTGTGTGTTTGTGTGTGTGTGTGTTTGTGTGTGTTTGTGCATGTGTGTGTGTGTGTGTACTCTTGTCCAGACATTATATGGTTGTAAATGAACATCATCATACAATTGAGGAATGTGCTGATTCTTCCCCTCATCATAAATTGTACAGGAAAGCCAAAAAGTTACGTAAACCTATTCCTCGCCATAAATACAAATGTATATATGTATGTGCATGTGTGTGTATGCATTTATATATGTGTGTGTGTGTATGCATGTATATGTGTGTGTGTATACATAAAGCTGGACTCAAGAGTCATCTTCATACTCATAAAACGAGACAGATGAGTGATAACCTGGCCACTGGCGGTGGTGTAACACACCATACTAATCATATCTGTTGGGCATGTGGAAGAGAGTGTAATTCGGCAGGAGGACTTAAACGACATGCAAAGGTACATGAAGCCCAGTTACAACTACAGCCGGCTATTACCGGTAAAGGTCTTGGTTGCCAATTCTGTACAAGACATTGTAGATCTTTAGTTGGGCTAAAAAGTCACACTCGATCACAGGACCAGTAACAGTTAAGCTTCGTGCAATGGCCATACTCGATAACGAGGGGGCAGCCATCACATGTGTGTGTGTCTGTCTGTATGTATGTAACAAAACAGGAAGTTATTCATTCACCATTACACATGTTTCATTTGCTACTAGGAATTACATTACAAAGTTTTACACATTGGATAGACATGGAAGGAAGTTTCTATTAGAAATTCTTCAGACAGAGAATCAAATAACATTATTATTTGATTCTCTGTAATGGTAAATAAATAATACCAAAACATTTTCCATAGGAGTGGCTGTGTGGTAAGTAGCTTGCTTACCAACCTCATGGTTCTGGGTTCAGTCCCACTGCATGAAACCTTGGGCAAGTGTCTTCTACTATAGCCTCGGAACGACCAAAGCCTTGTGAGTGGATTTAGTAGACGGAAACTGAAAGAAGCCCGTTGCATATATGTATATATATATATGTTTGTGTGTCTGTGTTTGTCCCCACCAACATCGTTTGACAACTGATGCTGGCGTGTTTATGTCCCCGTCACTTAGCGGTTTGGCAAGAGAGACCGATAGAATAAGTACTAGGCTTATAAAGAATAAGTCATGAGGTTGATTTGCTTGACTAAAAGCGGTGCTCCAGCATGGCCGCAGTTGAATGACTGAAACAAGTAAAAGAACAGAAGAAAAGAATGTATAAAATCTGGTCAATAACTTTATAGTGTGCTTTGAAAAGCTTCGGTCCAATCCGTTACTGGCCATCCCTGTGGAAATCTGCAAATATTCTCACAGGGCATTAAAAAAAGGAAAATGTTAGGATGAGGAGCTGGACTGAATAGGCTTTATTACAAATCACTACAATCGTTTCAATACATCATTAACAACTCCTAATTGCTGAATGCTATATATATCATCATCATCGTTTAACGTCCGTTCTCCATGCTAGCATGGGTTGGACGGTTCGACCGGGGATCTGGGAAGCCAGGAGGCTGCACCAGGCTCCAGTCTTATCTGGCAATGTTTCTACAGCTGGATGCCCTTCCTAACGCCAACCACTCCGTATATAATATGCAATATAGTATTAATAAGATTCAACAATAGCTACATTCATGCACATCCTCAGGTGACCAGAGTCAAAACACTGCTTATTTGTCATCCATTTCTCCACATTTTATACTCATACCAAATACTATTTTTAGTATTCCTCTGACAAAGTGGAACAAGGAAATACAATTGTGTTTAATTTATGTAACATTCAGCAATTAACAGAAGATAATGATGCATTAAGAACAACTGTAGCAGTTTGTAACAAAGCCTGTTCATTCCATCTTCTCATATTAGACATTTTTTTCTAATTTGATTTATATATATATATATATGTATATATGCTGAGATCCCCTTCAGTCATGACTGACCATGGGATTGTACCTAGAAAGTTACCCTCCCAGGCACAAGTCTGGGCAAGGTTGTTTATGGAAGACCAGCAGTCGCCCATGCATACCGGCCTCCCCTCTTCACGCCACCGATGTTATCCAAGGGAAAGGCAAAGGGGCCGATACAGCTTGGCATCAGTGATGTCGCAACTCATTTCTACAGCTGAGGGAACTGGAGCAACGTGAAATATAGTGTCTTGCTCAAGAACACAACATGCAGCCCGGTTCCAGTGCATATGCATCCAGGTTAGACATTCCTATGCAGCCTTGTTCAAGGGTTTACTTGTACAGGTAGGGGAAGCCAGATCTGGATTGTATCAGAGGGTTCCAAATCTTTATTCTTCTATGTTATATATATATGTGTGGTTGTGTGTGTGTGTGTGAAGGCGCATGGCTCAGTGGTTAGTGTCAAGCTCACAACTGTGAGCAAAGAAATGAGTTAATCGACCTATTTAAAGTTGTGAAGACTCTGATTGTGAAATGTTCCTTTTAAAACTAGACAGGCACATTTTGATAAGAGGGCCAACTTCCCTTCCTTCTTTATTTGATCCAAAAAACTATTTTAGTTTTCACTGTGAAGCTGTTCATTCCTTGCATAACTGAAAACTATTTCATTACAACAACAAACTGTAGACGTGAAGAAGAGGGAGAGAGAGAGAGAGAGAGAGAGAGAGAGAGAGAGAGAGAGAGAGAGAGAGAGAGAGAGAGGAGAGGAGAGAGAGGGCAGGGGGGGGGCAGGGGTAGAGATTTTGGAAGGAAGAGAACTGATGCAAACATAATTTGGAGCTATTAGTTTTGGTGGCCTAGAATAACAGATGGAGATTGTCACCAATAAAACAGCTGGTTCCTCAGATTTAGAGAATCAAGCAATGGCAGCAGCTTCTTTTCAGAAAATGGGATACTCTTTGAGGAATCGGTCTGTTGGTTGGCTCCCTCTGTATGTGTGCGTGTACACACACACATGCAGACTGTGCTGTGACCTTGAGCAAGACACTTTATTTCAAGTTGCTCCAGTCCATTCAACAAGCAAAAATGAGTCGTACCTGAGGTGATTTCAGGTAATAAAGCATATTTAAAAAGTTCGGTAGCATCAGGTCATATTATGTAATACATTTTTTGCACATAATTACCATGCTATTGAAATATGTAGCGTAAATTGAATTAATTACATCATCATCATCAACATTTAATGTCCATTTTCCATGCTGGCATGGGTTGAACAATTGACAAGAGCTGGCCAGCAGGAGAGGTGCCTGGATTCCATCTCTGTTTTGGCTTGGTTTCAATGGCTGGATGCCCTTCCTAACACCAACCACTCAACAGAGTGTACTGGGTGCTTTTTATGCGACATCAGCACCACTTGTTTTTATGTGGCACTAACACCCACACCAATGCTTTTTATGGGGCACCTTGGTTTTAGGATTTCAATTCTGTTGTGGTGGGCAGATCTTCTTGAGTACAGCAATGCACAACCTGGCCCAGTCCTGTCATCTCCTTCATAAGGTTCAGCATTTTGGGATCGGCCTTCAATACTTTGTCCTATATCTTCCTCATAAATATAAATGCATGCCAATGGAAACAAAATCTTGATCTGGCAGAGTTTCTACAGCTGGATGCCCTTCCTAACACCAACCACTCCGAGAGTGTAGTGGGTGCTTTTACATGCTACCGGCACAGGGGTCAGTCCGGCGGTACTGGCAACGGCCACGCTCAAATGGTGTCTTTTATGTCCCACTGGCACGGAAGCCAGTTAGCCGCTCTGGCAATAATCATGCTCGGATGGTGCTCTTGGCACCCTACTAGCATGGGCACAGGTGCCAGTAAGGCGACGCTGGTAACGATCACACTCAAATATGTGCCAAAGCAACGAAAGGGGTTCAAGTGGGATCTGTACTCCAACTTCACGAAACCCTCACCAGCAACAACTTCTTGTACAGACCCCTAAAATTCCCTCCTCCAGAGAAGTATCTCAACTGTCTGTAAGGCATATTGTATGAAGTGATTGGGGGTAAAGCCACCAGGACCTACATCTGCCAATGGAGAAAACCCTGGAGGACAAGACAGGAGGGAGGGTTGTCACTTGGGTGGTGCAAAGGTGTCATCTGCCAGGAGAAAGAAATCTCGCTTCAACTTGAGAAAATACACAAACACAAAAGAAATATAGAAACAGCTTTCTGTGATTGAACTTATGCTGTGTTGTTTAACCCAACATCAGCAGCCTTATGATAAAGGACATTCCAACCATGACCATCCCAGCTATTTTCCTGCAGATGGTCTATCCAAGATTACATTATCCAATGTATGCTGCCTTGTTTGTCATAAGAGTGCAATCTGAGGGAGATTTGGCTGCTATTTCTAGCAAATTGTCGGTTTCTCTCTCCAAGATGTGTTAAGTTGTTCATGATGTGAGGTAAAGTGAAACTTTGAAAGAATATACTGGACGTAATTAGCACTTTTAGTAAAATGGTGAAATTTAAACGAGCTTCTGTTACACTGTAAACACATTGATACCAAACACCCCACCCCTTCCCACCACTTCATTTTCTGACGTAGTCCTATAAACATCCAAATTAATAATTCTTCCCTAACAGATTAGAATCAGATTTTTCTTGTGATATTTTCCTGCTAACGAAGGAAATTGCTTCCTCCTTACACACACACACACACACACACACACATGACTGGTCTCTATATTTCTATATTTCCTGTCTCTCTCTGTTTATCATCGGCTATTGAGTGCTCAATCACCTCTGACATCATCATTTACGTCATGACAGAGGAGGGGTGGATAGTTGGATGGGTGGGTGGGTGGCATTTTGGTCAGAAATGGCTGATCTAAGAATTCTTGGTTATTTTCGCTCTGAAAACTAATTTTTGATTCATTAATGCCAGACACTAATTACACACACACACATATATATATATCACTACACACACACAATTACATACGTTATGTATATTAATGATTGGCAGAAGTTCCAGAGTGACTCCAGGGCTGAGAGTTTCTGTGTTGGCCTCTTATCAAACTAATTTCAAATCAAGTGGTTACACACACACACACACACACACACACATCTCTTCGGCACTCCAACAGTTACGACAACAAGGGTCCCAGTTGATCCGATCAACAGAACAGCCTTCTTGTGAAATTAACGAGCAAATTGCTGAGCACCCCACAGACACGTGCACCCTTAACGTAGTTCTCAGGGGAGATTCAGCGTGACACAGAGTGTGACAAGGCTGACCCTTTGAAATACAGGTACAACAGAAACAGGAAGTAAGAGAGAAAGTTGTGGTGAAAGAGTATAGCAGGGTTCACCGACCCCCCTCTGTGCCAGAGCCTCATGGAACTTTTGGTGTTTTCGGTCAATAAAACTCACAATGCCTGGTCTGGGAATTGAAACTGCGATCCTATGACCGCGAGTCTGCTGCCCTAACCACTGAACCATTGTGCCTCCACATACATACACACATACACACACATATATATATATGTATATATATATATATATATATATGTATATATATATATATATATATATACTGGTGATAATGGTGATTTCTCTTGATTTTCAATGCAGACAAAACCCCCAGTACCTTGTGCTGATTATTAAATAAAAGCAGATGCGTGGCTGTGTGGTAAGACCTTTGCTTCTCAACCAAATACACACACACACACACCATGTAGGTGGCACATAAAAAGCACATTTCGAGTGTTGGGCCTCACAGAGGCAATGACCGAGACCTTTGGCATTATGTCATGCTTGAGAAGAAGAAGACCCATCAAGCTGAGCAAAATCACAGTCGTGACAGATACTGATGTCACACAAATGGCACCTGTGCCAGTGGAAAATAAAAGCACTGCTTACACTCTTGGAGTAAATTGGTGTTAGGAAGGGCATCCAGCTGTAGAAACCATGCCATATCAGACTGGGGTCTGGTGTAGCCTTCCAGCCTTGCCAGCCCTGGTCAAGCTGTCCAACTCGTGCCAGCATAGACAATGGATACTAAATGATGATGACATTTAGCTACAATTTCTAGCGAGTCCAGGGTAGCGAGGACTCCTCCTGCCCACTGGCACCTCAATGGCAGAGATTTTACAAGATGCTGGTGAAAGGCTTACACCATTCCAGTGATTTATCTAAAAGACAAAAGATCAACATCAGTTTAATGTCCCCTTTTCTATGCTTGCATAGGGGTCAAGCATGGTCAGTCGAGGCAGATTTTCCCCTGCTCAATGCCCTTTCTGCCACCAACCTCCACCTGTTTCCGAACCAGATAATATCTCTTAATGGTCAGACATGTTTTTCAAGGAAGGCTGGAAATGAATGACACCACTTGTATGATGGTGATGCTTGTTTACAGCTCTCACATCAGGTCAAGACATAAGTGCACATGCACGTACCCACATAGAATGAGCTTCTATACACTTTATGTCTACCAAGTCTCACAAAGCATTGGTTGGCCCGGTGCTATAGTTCAAAGACACTAGCTCAAGGCACCATACAGTGAGATTGAACTGGAGACCACAGAGTTAGGGAACATGCTTTTTAACTACATAGCCATACCGGCACCTCATCATCATCATCATCATTTAACGTCCGCTTTCCATGCTAGCATGGGTTGGACGGTTCAACTGGGGTCTGGGGAGCCCGAAGGCTGCACCAGGCCAGTCAGATCTGGCAGTGTTTCTACAGCTGGATGCCCTTCCTAACGCCAACCACTCCGAGAGTGTAGTGGGTGATTTTATGTGCCACCGACACAGGTGCCAGACGAGGCTGGCGAACGGCCACGCTCGGATGGTGTTTTTTATGTGCCACCAACACAGGTGCCAGACGAGGCTGGCAGACGGCCACGCTCGGATGGTGTTTTTTATGTGCCACCGACACAGGTGCCAGACGAGGCTGGCAGACGGCCACACTCGGATGGTGATTTTATGTGCCACCGACACAGGTGCCAGACGAGGCTGGCAGACGGCCACGCTCGGATGGTGTTTTTATGTGCCACCGACACAGGTGCCAGATGAGGGTGGCGAACGGCCACGATCGGATGGTGTTTGTTACGTGCCCACAGCAAGGAGGACAGTTGATGCGGTACTGGCTACGGCCACGTTTGGATGGTTTTCTTGTGTGCCACCGGCACTGGTACCACAAAGATACAAATTCCATTGATGTATGTAAAATGAGTGCCACTGCTTCTTCTTGTCCTCTTTCAAATGTGTCTCACCTGACCATTTTATATCTTTTTAAATTACAAGATTTAATAAAATAGAAACTTTATTCTAATATCAAAAAACAAAACAAAAAAATTCTTTTCTCTTAAATTTTAAATTATTTTGTATGAAATTAATTTTCTAGACATAATGAATTCATGGAGTAATCAGAACTATCTGTTCAAAATCACCTCAAATCTTGCTCAATATTTTTGTGAGAGATCAATAGGCAATAATTATATTTTGGTAGACTTATTGTGGAAATCAGTAAAAGTTTTAAAGATTAAAGACTATTTTATGATTAAACCATTTTCTTTTCTACTTATTTTTGCATTAATGCAGATTTTTGGTAAAAAAATAATCCGTTTTAGTACAACTGCCTTATTGCTTATGTGTTGTTAGGGGAGGTAACTCAAATAGAGAAAGATGTAAAGCAAGAGAGAGAGAAAGAGTGAGGGAAAAGTAAGAAAGAAAGATAGATAGATAGATGTAAGGGAGAGGCTGAAAGCAAAGAGAGTGGAGATTTAAACATGGAGATGGAGTTGGCATTAGAAACTACTAGCAGTATCGCCCGGCGTTGCTCAGGTTTGTTTCGACCCTTTAGAATTGGAATTCTTGAAAAGTAAAAATTTTGCATTATGTAGCTTGTTATTCTCTTTGAGTGAACAATTTTCCGGTTGAAATACACCGAAAAATGGCGACACAGCAGTAAAAAAATCGTAAAAAATAGGGATTTTCATAGAAAAAAAAAAGCATCTTTTTGATGTAAATAATTTATGGTGTTAACATGGTCCGATTTGAATTTTTTCTTCTACGGAATGAAGAGCAATCCTTCTTCCATCATACTCTCAATTTTGGTCAACTTGTGCCGCAGGGTCTCAGAGGAGATAGTGTTGGTTGAAGGCTACCAAACCTGCCATACACAAACAACTTCAGCTTTATATATATATAGAGAGAGATGAAGATGTAATAATGTTTGATGTATCACTGATGTTCTCAATGGAGAAAAGGTGACAAGTGGGCAGAAAAGAACATGACTTTCAGAGATGTCATCTCCTAAGATTTCCCATTGCTACCAAGGTAGACTTTTACACTGTCCAAAGAATCAAATGTTTTAATTGAAATGCAATTTCAAAAAGAAATTACTCCCCCCGCCCCACCCCCGCTCCACACCACATACACCCAGTCATACTTCGTTAGTATTACAGGTGATTACAGGTGCAGGAGATATGACTGCATGGTTAAGATGTTTGTTTCCCAGCTGTGAGGTTTCAGGAGCAGACCCACCTTGAATATATTTCTTATTTTCGCCAGTGGCACATAGAAAGCACCCACTACACTCATGGAGTGGTTGGCGTTAGGAAGGGCATTCAGCTGTAGAAACATTGCCAGATCAGACTGGAGCCTGGTGCAGCCTCCCGGCTTCCCAGACCCCGGTCGAACCATCCAACCCATGCTAGCATGGAAAACGGACGTTAAATGAGGATGATGATATGCGTGTGAGAAACACAAATTCATATCCAAGATGTGTGTGTGTATTGTCTGAAAATCCTTTTTGGAAAGAGTTCTTTGCTATGAATGCTATTTTGTAGCTTTAATTAACCAAAACAATTATAAAAGATAAAAGAATTTTCGAGGTAAAACAGTTTGTGGTAAGATGCAATTTTTCAAGGAGGAAATTTAATTTCATGTTCTTCATTAAAGGAAAATTAAAAGTACTAATTGGACAAGTTCTAGTTTATGGTAATTGTTTTTCTCAACAAGACAACAGCACCTTCTGTGAAGTGGTTGTCATTAAGAAGGGAATCCAACTGTAGGAACCAAGCCCAAACAGACAAACAGAGCCTGGTGGGGCCTCCAAACCCCTGTCAAACTGAGCCAGCATGGAAAACAGATGTTGATGATGATGATGATGATGACATGATGTCAATACAAGGAGAGAAACACATACAACGGGTTTCTTTGAGTTTTTTGTCTACCAAATCTGCTCACAAGGCTTTGGTTGGCTAAGACCCCTATGCCCAAGGTGCCGTGCAGTGGGACTGAACCTGAAGTCTTAGTAGTTGGGGAAGGGAGCTTCTTAATCAGCTCCTAGATAAACGGTTTCTTTCTGCTTCCAGCCTGTAAGACATCTAGGTGACCCACTCTGAAGACAATTGCAATGTAATGGTGTTTGGAGGTCAACACATACTGCAACAGCGAGGCCAGCTGCTATCTGTTGTCACACTGCGTTCAGGGTAGCACAACCTTCACCTTGACACCTGCTGACCTCTTTTATCTAATCTTTGAATAGCATTTAAAAAAAAAAATGTAAATAAATAACTGAATATTTAATTTTTATCAGTCTAAGTGAAATAGAGGAAAACTGTTCACAGAAAATTACTTAGATAATTACTTGTGCCAGAGACAGAACTTAAAATACGATAACTTATTAAGAATAATGTTTGTGTGTCATGGGTGGTGCATCAGATTTTTAGCTAGGTACATTAGCTACCATTGCTTTTAACCCTTTCGATTCCAACCTGCCTGAAACCACCCCTGGTCCCATAATACAAATGTCTTGTTTTCATAAGTTTTGAATTAAAATCTTCCACCAAACCTTAGTCACAATTTATGTTACTAACACTTGTTGTTGGCATCCTTTTGTCTCAGAAGACAATGGAGTTGTGCATAAACTAATCCAGTCTGGTTTTTACATTTCCTGTCCTCTCTAGTTTTGCGCAGGCCTGGGGTGGATGTAAGAAAATCCTGGGTAGCCCAATTGTCAGATTCCTCTCTCGACCTTGCTGATGTAGTCCAAAGGAGTGCAGAGCATTACGTTTGGCACCAGCTTGGTTGCAGGAGCTGCCAGAAGAGTGTCGAGTTGAACACTAAACCACCAACAGGGCTCAACTCTGGATTTCTTTGAAGGTTGTCTCCTTTCCATAACCCTGGATAGGGGCCCATACCGGGTGCTGTCAGCCGGAGCCAGCCGAGCCCAGGACTCATGTCAGGCAGGGTCATCCTTCCCTGAAGTAGTGAAGAAAATTGCTACCCATAACTAGCACTAGCTAACACTAGCTGAATGATAACTAAGTTATTTTACTAAATTTTTTGTTATATTTAAAATTAATTGAAAGAAACACAGAACATCTCAACAGAAATATGGTAACAAAAGGGTTAAACCTCTATATTTAAGTCTAATTGATTATTTCAATTTCATTCATGTCCAGCCACAGGGAAATGTTATTTTGCTTGGAAATAGTTGGAAACTGGGGGGGGGGGATGGGACTGGTTGTGAAGAAGAAACAACGTTATTTGGGAAACAGCTTTAGCACTGTTACTAATGTGTTGGTGCCATGGAAGCTGATCTGAGATTGTAAAGCCCAACGTTTATAGCAAGTTTGAAGGTATTTGGAAATATTTGGGTTGGGAATGGAGAAGGTGAATAGCACAGATATGGTTCCTTACCCTGTATGTGTGTGGGAGAGAGAGAGATAGAGAGAGAGAGGGGAGGGAGAAAGAGAGAATGGGGAGAGAGAGGAAGAGAGAGAAGGGAGAAAGAGAGAATGGGGAGAGGGAGGGAGAGAGAGAAAGAGAGAGAGAGAGGGAGAGAGAGAGAGGGAGAAAGAGAGAGAGGGAAAGAGAGAGAAAGAGAGAGGGAAAGAGAGAGAAAGAGAGAGAGGAAAGAGAGAGAAAGAGAGAGAGGGAAAGAGAAAGAGAGAGAGGGAAAGAGAGAGGGAGAGATAGATAGATAGAGAGAGAGAGAGAGAGAGAGAGAGAGAGAGAGAGAGAGATGAAGTTGTGTTCCCCAATGAAGGATGCTTTCAATGATTAGTGTTCAGGAAGGCAAGTCTAATATAACATGTCTAGGTTGTGTCTAAGCAACATGTGTGTGTGTGTGTGTGTAAGGTTAAAGATGGAGTAAAAGATGGGAGTGGAGGGTGTAAGAAACATTTTGGAAATGAAATGATAAATAAAGATTTCAAAACGGTAAAAAATTTGAGAAATTGTAAGAGAAGCGAGTTAAACGTAGCTAAAGAAACAAAACTGTATTTAAAACAAAGAGGTGGAGGGGGTGGGGTGGTGGAGGTGGGGGTGGTGGAGGTGGGGGGGTCGGAGATGAAGAATTGAGATGTTTTATGAGTTTGATAATGGAATCTGAGTCAGTTGGTGGCTATCAAATTAATGTTTCAAAAATAAACATGATATTGATGGAAGTAAAAACTACTACCACAACCACCACCACCACCACTACTACTACTTCTACCAGCACTGCTACTACTACTACTGCTATTGCTACAGTTAATGAAGCATTTCTATTAAAATGTTACTATTTTCAAAGGAGACAGAAGTTTAGGAGGGAACCTGAGAAGGGACAGATTAATATTTAACGATCGCTTTATGTTAAACAGAAGTCATTAAAAATACATAATTAAAATGTTAAACCATTTCTAATTAACAGCCCTGAATTAAGACTCAAGAGGAAAAAAAAAAAAAATAATTGTCTTCAGTGGCACTTTTAAAAAAAGAGACAAATTATTAGTAATTAACAAGATGGCAGCATTCAGAAGAATTGATGACGACTGATGAAGAACTATTATTTAACCATGGGTCTACCTCAATCAAGAAAAGCCATGACTAAAGGTGTTTTAATTAAAACCAAGAAAACAAAAAACGAATTCCTATCCTTATTTAAGGCAGTCTCAAAGCGGTGAGCGCTGGCAGAACCATTAGCATGCCAGACAAAGCGCTTAGCGGCATTTCGTCTGTCCTGAGTTCTAATTCCACTGAGGTTGACTTGGCCTTTCATACTTTCGGGATTGATAAATTAAGTACCAGTGAAACACTGGGGTCGATGTAATCAACTAGTCCCCCCTCCCCCAAACTTTCAGACCTTGTGCCTGTTGGAGAAAGGGTTGCCTTGCTCCTGTCAAACCAGCCGACCCACGACAACATGGAAGGAGGGCATTATATGAGAATGAGGCACCTTTTGAGTGTTGGGCCTCACAGAGGCAAAGTGGCTGAGCTCCTTTCAAGAGTTGGGCCACACGGAGACAATGGCCAAGACCTTTGGCCTTATGTTGTGCTTGAGAAGAAGAAGACCCATCAAGCCAAGCAAAATCGCAGTCGTGACAGATATTCGTGCCATGCAAATGGCACGTAAAAGCACCCATTACACTCATGGAGTGGTTGGCATTAGGAAAGGCATCCAGCCATAGAAAACCAGGCCAAATCAGACTGGAGTCTGGTGCGGCCTTCCAGTTCGCCAGCCCTGGTCAAACCGTCCAACCCATGCCAGCATGGACAACGGATGCTAAATGATGATGATGATGATAATGATGATAAGGACAAAACAGTGCTGGTCCTCCATTTGAAGCACTGTTGATGGTACCACAAACCACTAAAACTACAAACCCTGGCGTTTCCTCCTCTTCCACCTCCTCCTCCTCCATAACCTAAATTACACAGCAACAATATTTACTATTGAATAGCAAATCGTAGTAGTAGTATTAGTATGAGTGTGTAGATGCATTGCATGTGTGTATATATACACACCTGAAAGCAGGTGTGTCTGTGTGTGTGAGTGCAGGTATATATATGCATGTGTGTGTGTGTGTGTGTGTGTTTGTTTGTTTACTACCTGGTCCGGGTTGTATGTCAAAACATATATCTGTCTGTTTGTCTGGACATAATATAACCTGTAACATATGTGTGTATTGTACACGCTTGTGTGTGTGTATGTGTGCCTATCCGTCAGTGTATATGCATAATGTGTATCAGTATATTTGTGCATTGTGTATGTATGATGTACACGTATGTGTGTGTGTGTGTGTGTGTGTGTGTGTGTGTGTGTGTTAAAGTGATTGATAATAGCAGAAAGCTGATCCGGCAATTTAACCCCTGATGTAGGCAAGATGTTTTCCTACAGCAATACTACCAGCAGTAACAGCAGTGGAAGCGCAATGGACCAGTGGTTAGGGCAGCGGACTCGCGGTCGGAGGATCGTAGTTTCGATTCCTAGACTGGGCGTTGTGTGTGTTTATTGAGCGAAAAACACCTAAAGCTCCATGAGGCTCCGGCATGAAATGGCTTTCAATTTCTTGGAGAAAGAAAACCAGAGTTCCTAAGACAAAAGCTGAAGTGGCTGAGAAGAGTTTGCATGAGACAGAAGTGGTTACGACATCCTGGGTACCCTGGCTCTGGGGTGCAGAGGGAGGTGCAGGTTAAGTTGTAAACAATAGCATAGAATGTGGCAACAGAGGAATGTCCAGGAGCGGATGACCTGAATGCAGTCGGCTTAATTCACAACCACCCCTTTGAATGTAAAGAGGTAAGGGTCAAAGCACTTGCAGGGTGTTGGGGGCTTCTGCTATTCAGATCTCCCTACAGTTTGTCACTACTAACCTAGCAGTGTTGGCTCCGCTCCACCCAACCTCCCAGATAACTCAAGATAGAGTGTGTGGGGTGGGGGGGGGGTACGATGGGGGTGGGGTGGGGGTTGAGTGGCAGCGGAACTGTTTCTGTAGTAATTTTATCCTTAATTCAGATGTGCTGCTTTGTCCTTTTACAATGACAAAAAAAAAAGAAAGGGGACGGGGGCTAAACAGGGAGCAGAGTTAAGTCTTTTTGTAGAAAGAGCAAATAAAAAAAAAATTATTAATTTAATTTAATTTAAAGGAAAAAAACCAAAACAGTTTGGCAATTAAATCTAGTGATGATAGATTACCAAATAATGGTCTGGCATCACACACACGCACACACACACACACAGACACAGACACACACAGACACGGAGTGGTAATTGTTGTTCTTGGTGTAAGAGATGGTAATTGTTTAGAAAAAGAAACAAGGCCACAGACGGGATAAAGAGCCCCAAAATAATGCGACCCCAGGAAGGAGATACTCGAAACAGGGAGATTCTATGTGATTATTTGATCTGTTAGAAATAACAGGCAAATCTCCCTCCTATCGTATCCTTCAGTCTTAGGGAAGTCCTTAGGATGGTCATATCTGGAATATGTCTGACCACAGGTCTGCTCAATCAGGACCTCAATCAGGGGTTAAACAACAACAATCTTTCTACAATGATTGTGTTGTATCACTAAACGAAGTTTCATTATTATAATCACCTCAGTCTGACTGGCTGTCAACAGGTACCAGTCCTAGGTCACACCACAGAGTCCAAACACTGACCCAACTCACATCAACTAACAGAGTGCCAGTTATATAATTTGCAGACATTATGATCCCCCCCACCCACCATCATCATTTAATATCCATGTTCCATGTTGTGTACATTAAAGACGACATCAAAACAAGCGCTCTTTTACTTGTTTCAGTCATTTGACTGTGGCCCTGCTGGAGCACTGCTTTTAGTTGAGCAAATTGACCCCAGAACTTATTCGTGTAAGACTAGTACTTATTCTATCTATCTCTTTTACTGAACTGCTAAGTTACAGAGACATAAACACACCAGCATTGGTTGTCAAGCGATGTTGGGGGGACAAACACAGACACATAAACATATACACACACGCATATTATATATATATATATATATATATATATATATATATATATATATACATATATACGACGGGCCTCCCTCAGCCTCCGTCCACCATATCCACTCACAAGGCTTTGGTTGTCCCGAGGCTATAGCAGAAGACACCTATCCAAGGCGCCACGCAGTGGGACCGAACCCGGAACCATGTGGTTGGCAAGCAAGCTACTTATCCCTCAGCCACTCCCATGCCTGCTGTTGATAAAAATTTGACTTTTTCGTACAAATGACCACCAGACACGGGCTTTACTGGGTAAGAAAAAAAAACCCAGAAAGTCATAGTCTGTAATGCATTGTGGAGAATAAGAACATTCTTCAGAGAATTCCAGAAATATTTTCTACTGCTGCTGCTGCTCTGACAACTTTCGGCAGTTTCAGTGCATGTCCAGCTTGTGTGGGCTGGGTGGTTGGTTTTATTCCAACACTGACAAGTTATTCCCAAATTACCATCTGCTGGGGTTTAAAGAGGCAGACAGCAGCAGATTGCATGAAATTTAGAAAATTCAACACAGACGGAATATATAAGGAAGAATAAACAGAAAGAATTAATTCACCAATTGAATGTTGTTAAGTGATTAAGTGTCGCTCTGCAGGGAGACGTTTTGGTTTTGGAACAAATTAATATTTGTGCCAAAGGAAATCCTATACATTTCAGATAAAAAGAGTCGGGTTTTTCAAGACTTGAAATTATAATAAAGTCACCCTTAAGGCACAAATGCAATCTATAATGGACTGGAAATATCAACAAGAGGTCCCCATCTCAAAAAAGATTGACATGGTTGACTGGTAAGATGTCTGCTTCTGAACCATGAGGGTCCAGGTTCAGTCCCGCTGTGTGGCACTTGGGTAAGTGTCTTCTGCTATAGCCCCAGGCTGGCCAAAGCCTTGTGAGTGGATTTGGCAGATGAAACTGAAAGAAGCCCAACCCATACTAGCATGATAAATGGACGCTAAATGATGATGATGATGATGATGATATACATATATATCATCATCATCATCATTTAGCATCCATTGTCCATGCTGGCATGGGTTGGACGGTTTGACCAGGGCTGGCAAACTAGAAGGCTACACCAGACTCCAGTCTGATTTGACATCATTTCTAAAGCTGGATGCCCTTCCTAATGCCAACCACTCTGAGAGTGTAATGGGTGCTTTCATGTAACACTGGCACATGTGCCATTTGTGTGACATCGGTATCTGCCCCGACTGCAATTTTGCTTGGATTGATGTGTCTTCTTCTCAAGCACAACATAAGGCCAAAGGTCGTGGCCATTGTCTCCGTGAGGCACAACACTTGAAAGGAGCTTTTCACATGCCACTGGCACCAGCCACTTCGCCTCCATGAGGCCCAACTCTTGAAAAGTGCTCTTTATGTGCCACCGGCATGGGTGCCAGTTACGTGACACCAGCGCTAGCCACGACTATGATTTCACTTGGCTTGATTAGTCTTCTCAAGCACAGCATATTGCCAAAAGTTACGGTCGTTTGTCATTGCCTCTGTGAAGCCCAAAGTTCAAAGATCATGCTTCACCACCTCATCACATGTCTTGCTGGGTTTACCTCTTCCATAGGTTCCCTCCACAGTCAGAGATCAGCACTTCTTCACACAGCTGTCCTCGTTCATACGCATCCCATGACCATACCAGCGCTGTCATCTCTCTTGCACACCACATCTGATGCCTAACTTTTCTCTCAAGATGCTTGCACTTTGTTGAACATGCACACTTACATTGCACATCCAGCAAAGCATACTGGCTTCATTGTGTGTGTGTGTTTGTCCCCACCAGCATTTGGTAACTGGTGTTTGTGTGTTTATGTCCCTGTAACTTAGCAGTTTGGCAAAAGAGACTGATAGAATAAGCATCAGATTTTTAAAAAAGGGAAAAAAGAAAGTATTGAGGTTGATTCATTTGATTAAAAGTTTCTTCAAGGTGATGCTCCAGCATGGCCAGTGAAAGGACTGAAACAAGTAAAAGATAAAAAAAAAAGAATACAAATAGAAATGAAGCAAATCTTATAGCAATTAAGGAACCCTAACGAGTTGCAGGAGTTAAAACCTGAAGGGGCCGTTTAAGGTATGAAAGAAAGGGCCAAAGAAGGGATTTGTTGGGATTGGGGAAGGGTGGATGTAGTGACAGGTGGATAAGGGGTAGGGTGGAAAGGGTTGACTAATGATGCACGAGTTAGGGGAGGAAGGGTTAATGAGAGATAACTGACAGAGCAGGAAAAGAGTCGATGGAGCAACAGACAGCTGGGACAGGGTTAGGCAGAGAATTGGAAACAAATGACACCGGATGAACGAGCCATTTGTTTGACCACAGACTGCATCCATCTGCCTGACCAGTTAGACCATGGGTATCTTGTATTCGTCTGTCTGTCAGAGACCTTACGAAATAAAAGACATATGAAAAGAGTTAGTCAGGTCTCAGAAGCCGAACTTCCAGGTTGTCATCATCATCATCATCATTGTTTAACGTCCGTTTTCCATGCTAGCATGGGTTGGACAGTTTGACCGGAGTCTGCACCAGGCTCCAGTCTGATCTGGCAGTGTTTCTACAGCTGGATGCCCTTCCTAATGCCAACCACTCCGTGAGTGTGGTGGGTGCTTTTTATGTGCCAGGGGAAGCTGACAGCGTTTATATAATCAGCTGCTGGCAGTGTGAGGTGTTCCTGATTAGAATAATTAACGCTATTTATACAAAGTAATATTGCTACCTGATAAACGAGAGAGCAGAAGTGAGGTTGTTTATATAGACCAAAATGGCACACGATTCCCTCTTCCCCATCTTTGCTGAATGAACATTTCGATGAATGCAAAGAATCTATAATCTAAACAGTCGAATGCATTACTCTAATCAATGTTCTTCGTAACAGGCGCTTGTTTAATTGGACTGCATAGAGAACGAAGTGTATTCAAAGTTCATCGGGATGGAGCTGAGCCGGGGTGCGGAGAGGGGTGAGAATCAATAAAAGATATTGATTAGACTCGAGCCCCACCCAACCAGTGAGAAACCATTGAAACAACAGCAACGAAGCCAATTGTGTATTTAAACTTTTTTATTTTTAAATAACAAAAAGTCAATTTAAACAATTTTTTTACTACTCTTACAACTAATTTAAAAATGAATTATAGAAAAGTAAAAGTGAACTTGTGATGGCAGCAGGAAAAAGCAAAACCTTTTCACTGGTTTGGAAGAGAAGGAAATCAATAATGTTGTAATGATTTATTTAAACCCAGTCCACCCCCACCCCCCGCCACCCCACCCCACCACCAACGTGGAACATAAACATTTGCCATGGAATCATGGCTTCCCGATGCTGCCAAATGGCAGTCCATCATTTCTCGACATTGTTAAATATTTAGGAATATTTGCAGAACTTACTGGTAACATTAGAAGCAAACCGTTTTAGTGAGAACTCTGTGCCAGGCTTGTCATCATCATCATCATTGTTTGACGTCCGTTTTCCATGCTGGCGTGGGTTGGACGGTTCGACCGGGGTCTGGGAAGCCAGGAGGCTGCACCAGGCTCCAACATCATTTCATTTAACTACTCTCCATGTATGCATTTCTTATTACTAAACAGGGAAAACTAAGTAACTGTCTGACCTGCAAGATATAGCAGCCAAATCTTCCTCAGATCACATTCTGCTATTAAAAAAATTAGAGTGCTGGACACCTTCAACATCAAGATCATTTTAAACTATTTAGGAAAGCTATAGCTACAATAAAAATCATCATCCTCATCATCATCATCATTTAGCATCCACTTTCCATACTGGCATGAGTTAAACAGTTTGACTGGAACTGGGGGGGGGGCACCGGGTTCCAGTCTGATTTTGGTGTTGGCCCTTCCTAATGCCAACCACTCTGAGAGTGTAGTGGATGCCTTTTATGTGCCACCAACAGGGGTACTTCTATGTGTCACCGGCATGGGTGCTCAAATGTGTCACTGGCACGGGTGCTAAAACGTGTCATAATTATATGAAGAGTAACTAAAACAATTATTCACCCTTCTATTAAAAATATAATCCTTTTAATTAACACGACATAGTCAAAGACAGGATGGTCACAGCTTGAATACCTTTAATCAAGCTCTGCTTGATCAAGGATGACACCTCAGGTTAAATGACAACAAAACAACAGCCTATGTCAGGTGACCAATGTCATTGAGAAAAGGGATGAAAGTCTGGGCTTCCATTCTGTTCCTTAAGCTTCCTGCTCACCTAAAATTGCAGAGGATCCAAGTAGGGTCCCTTTCAAGAAAGAGATACACAGTCAGTGAATTATTTCCACCAGTTCTTCATTATACACAGAACATCCTTCCCTGTTCCATTAGAGAGGGTGAGTGATAGTTACAGCCCTTTATTTCCTTTTAGGGCCCCCCAAAACTGATGAGTAAATGGTGAAGAAATTATCGTCTCATCAAAGACCTTGTAGTGGTGTTAAACAGGACAATGGACTGAGTCTATCTCCCGGCTGGGCAATTCAGAACGCAATTAACCAGAACAAATAGCACAAAGCATCTTGTCTGATGCTCTACCAGTTCTGCCACTCGACTTCCCAAAACTGGTGGACATTTTATACTTTTATTGCAATGAAAGGCAAAGTTGAGAAGCTTGCTTCCCACACACGCAGCATACAGCAGAGTTGTTGATGTGAGTATAAATACATATATATAATTTTAAAACACATGATTGGAAAAAAAAAAATCTTGGTATCATTTATTTCACATTACACACATTTCATTTACTAATAGGAGTTACCAAATTGTACATGTAGGATAAACCTATAAGATCTCTCCAATTAGAAATTCTTAAAGAATCAAATAATACAAAATTTACACTCTATATATAGTTAGTAATCAGAAGCCCTTGAGATAGATGGAGTAGAGAACGTGTGTGTGTGTGTGTTTTTACCTTTTTAGAAAGATCACATTATTGAGAAGTCACAATATTGAATACAAGCAAAAGTTTGTTGGAGAGACGAGGTTTCCCTACTCCACACTCAGATGTAAATCAAAATATTCACAGTAAGGGACAGTGGCTTTCAACCTTTTTAATATCTGGGCCACATCCAAAACCTGGACCTTTTTTAGGGGGCCATCCAAAAAAGTAAAATACAAGTTAATTAAAGGAAAATTAATTACATCATTATTTAACGTCTATTTTCCATGCTGGCATGGGTTGGATGGTTTTACTGGGGACTGGCAAGCCAGGAGGCTGCATTACATTCCAACTGTCTGTTCTGAGAGAGTTTCTACAGCTGGATGCCCTTCCTAATGCCAACCACTCTGAGAGTGTAGTGGATGCTTTTTATGTGCCACCGGAACGGGAGCCAGTCAAGCGGCACTGGCATTGGTCACATTCAGATGGTGCTTTTTACATGCTACCAGCACAGGAGTGAGTCGGGGTGGGGAGGGCTGGCATCGGTTTGGATTGTGCTTTTTATGTGCCATCGACACAGGAGCCAGTCAGGCGGCACTGGCATTGGCCACAAGTACAATTTCCATTTGATTATGATTTAATTTTTGATTTTAATTTTACTTGACTCAATAGGTCTCCCCAAGCACAGCGTGTCGCCTGACGTTTCAAAGGTACTTTTTAAATGGGTTGATTATGTGACACTGGTGTAGGCTACGGCTGTGATCTGCATAT
>NC_042998.1:204317258-204322258 GCF_006345805.1 Octopus sinensis | reverse complement strand
AACCAGTTCTGTTATGATTGCATAAGCAACAAAAACAACAAAAACAGCAATAATAATAATAATAATAATAATAATAATGATTTCAAATTTTGACACAAGGCCAGCAACTTTGGGGTGGGTGTAACTTGATTACATCAGCCCAGTGATCAACTGGTATTTATTTTACTGACACCAAAAGGATGAAAGGCGAAGTTGACCTTGACAGAATTTGGACTCAGAATATAAAGACAGAAAAAAAGCCATTAAGCAGTTCGCCAGGTGTGTTAACGATTCTGCCAGATTGTCACCTTAATAATAATAACAATAACAATAATAATAACAATAATGGTTTCAAATTTTACGGCAAGGGCTGCTATCTTCTGGGGGCTGATTACATTGATCCCCAGTGTTCAACTGGTACTTAATTTATCAATCCCGAAAGGATCAAAGGCAAAGTCGACCTTGATAGAATTTGAACTCAGAATGCAGTGATGGGTGAAATACCGTTAAGCATTTCATCCAGCACACTAACGACCCTGCCAGCTCACCACCTTAATTTTAATGAGAATAATAATAATAATATATTTGTGAAATAGGGCAGATTAATTGTTGTAGATAATCTGTTGGTAGTTAGTATTACTTGGCCAAGAGGTTAATCAATCAATGATTATGTATTGTCTGATTAAAATTAGGTAAAGAATTATTCACCTGACAGTGTAGACGAGGATGTGTACCTGTGCATTGTAAAATAGAAACACAAACATAAGGATTATTCTAATCATCGTTATTAAATATTAATTGATTTGTTGGACCTATTCTTGATTTTTCCAGTTCCATTGGCACCGTCTTTCTGCCACCAACGAAGAATGTTGTGCAACCATGCAGAAAAAAAAACCCCATTAATAACACTAACAATAACGTGTCTTTCTTCAGTGAAGGCTCACAACTCAGTGGTCAGGGTACTCAGCACTTGGCCATAAAGCTGTAAGTTTGATTCCTTGAGCAAGACACTTTATTTCATGTTGCTCCAGTCCATTCAGCTGGTAAAAAGGAGTTGTACCAGTAATTAAAAGGGGCCAGAATTGTCACATTCTGTCATGCTGAATCTCCCTGAGAACTACACGAAGAGTTTGCATGTCTGTGGAGTGCTCAGCCACTTGCATATTAATTTCATGAGTTGCCGCCTCGACTGGCCTTCGTGCCGGTGGCACATAAAAAGCACCAACCAATCGTGGCCGTTGCCAGCCTCGCCTGGCACGTAAAAAGCACCCACTACACTCACTGAGTGGTTGGTGTTAGGAAGGGCATCCAGCGGTAGAAACACTGCCAGATCAGACTGGAGCCTGGTGCAACTTCCTGGCTTCCCAGACCCAGGTCGAACCATCCAACCCATGCTAGCATGGAAAGCACACGTTAAACGATGATGATGATGATGATGATGATGATGATGATGATCAGGTTCTGTTGATCAGATTGACAGGAACACTTGTCAACATAACCCCAAAGGAGTACCAGAATGATTTATTATCTTAAATCTGACCCAGCAAATGGAGGTTTTCTGATCACCATTGTTTCTCATCAACAAAGATCACCTTTTTGCTTTCGATGTGTTCACAACAGACATACTATTCATTGGTGTAAAGTTGCTTTCAAATACTGAAGTGTTTTGACCTTATTATCTCTCTTTTCAGTCAAAGCCACCCTGAATCAATGAATTTCACAAGAGAACTGGCACTTGTTTATAGAAGTCAGCAAGCAAATTGTTCCCTGCTCCATATGTTCCTCACAAATTATATTTGGCAGACATTAGCATGTCTATAGGCACAGGAGTGGCTGTGTGGTAAGAAGCTTGTCTACCAACCACATGGTTCCGGGTTCAGTCCCACTGCGTGGCACTTGGGCAAGTGTCTTCTACTATAGCCTCGGGCCGACCAAAGCCTTGTGAGTGGATTTCGTAGATGGAAACTGAAAGAAGCCCATTCAGGTGGTGCTATTAAGTTAGACATGGCCTGGGCCAATAATGGCCGAAAAGTATCAAAGTATATATATATATATATATATATATATATAATCAACTAATAAGGGTGAGAAAATTGGATACTAATTTAATAGTACCATCAATTTAACACCAAGTGGCTTAGTGCATAAAAACCAGGAATACAATAAATTTTATACGTATATATATATATGTATGTGTGTGTGTATATGTATGTGTGTCTGTGTTCGTCTCCCAACATCGCTTGACAACCGGTGCTGGTGTGTTTATGACCCCGTAACTTAGCGGTTCGGCAAAAGATAATAAGTACCAGGCTTATAAAGAATAAGTCCTGGGGTCGATTTGCTTGACTAAAGGCGGTGCTCCAGCATGGCCACAGTCAAATGACTGAAACAAGTAAAAGAGTATGCAACACCAAGTAATTTTGTCTGCTGCTTTTTATAAACAAGAGCCAGTATTTCTTGTTAGATTCATAAATCTGGGTGCAGCTTTGACTGAGGAGACACAATGAGGTTGAAACACCTCCCTATTGCAAAGCTCCTTTACATTAACGAACCAACTGGGTGCATTATAAACATGAATCACCTAAAGGGAAGAGGTGTTTTCCAATCAGTACATTCCCATGACTCTGTCAGAACGGATTCAGATCATCATTTAAGATCTATTTTCCATGCTGGCATCAGTTGGATGTCTTGATTGGAGCTGGCAAGCCCAAGGACTGCACCAGGCACCAATTGTCTGTTTTGGCAAGGTTTCTATGGCTGGATGCCCTCTCTAATACCAACCACTTTACAGAGTGCACTGGGTGCCTCTCACATGGCACCAACATGAGGGCTTTTTACGTGGCACCATCCTGGGAATAGATACATCAGTGTTCGGAGTCTCACTGTTCTGCGTATTCCTCATAAATTATTATTAACGACACTAATTTTTGGTTTAGTTTTTACCTATATTTTTAATAATTATGTATCTTTTATTCGGCTGGTAAACAGTAAAAGAAAAAGGAAGGACCCCACTCAGCTCATCATTAATTGTCTCCCTAAAACCATAAGACATGTTTCATAGATTTCATTGTGCCATGTAGGGTGAATGCCCTGCTCATCATCAATCACTGGATGTATTTATCAAGTCACAGAAAAGAGCAGAGCTTCTTCTTATCCATCATCAACAATCTTCCACAACAGTTATCTATATATATAAAGCTGAAGTTGTCTGTGTGTGTGGCAGGTTTGGTAGCCTTCAACTAACACTTTCTCCTCCGAGACCCTGCGGCACAAGTTGACCAAAATTGAGAGTATGATAGAAGAAGGATTGCTCTTCCCTCTGTATAAGAAAAAATTCAAATCGGACCATGTTAACACCATAAATTATTTACATCAAAAAGGTACTTTTTTTCTATGAAAATTCCTATTTTTTACGATTTTTTGACTGCTGTGTCACCATTTTTCGGTGTATTTCAACCAGAGAAATGTTCACTTAAACAGAATAACAAGCTACATAATGCAAACGTTTTACTTTTAAAAAAATTCCAATTTTAAAGGGTCGAAACAAACCCGAGCAACGCCGGGCAATACTGATAGTTCCAGTTAAAATTTAGTCTTTTAAGTGGGTTGCTGTTGTCCAAGAATATGGTCTCACATCGCTGACTTTCTTCAAATAGTGCCACATAAAAAGCACCCGTGCTGGAGCCACGTGACAAGCACTGTGCTGGTACCATGTAAAAAGTAGCCCTGTTGGTGTCACATAAAAGGCACTTGTGCCATGTGAAAAGCACCCAGTGCCACTCTGTAAAGTGATTGGTGTTAGGAAGGGCATCCAGCCACAGAATCTACACCAAAACAGACAATGGAGACTGTTGCAAGGTTTCCAGCATTTGTCAAACTGTCCAACCCATGCCAGCATGGGAAACAGATGTAATATGATGATGATGATGATGAAACGATTGATTAGATGGTTTGCCTTAACAATGGTTAGAACAAATGCACTTCATTTTTTTTGTTGGGGAGCATATTTGTACGAGAGAAAGAGTGACAGAAGGTTCTAAGTAGACTGCATATGTCAGGGAAGACCAAATATGCAGTAAAGTAGACCTACTGATCCCGTGTTTATCCGATGCAGTCTATGATAGTGACAGATAGACGTGTGTCAGCTATCTGACATGAGATGAAACAGAAAGTGGTGACCAACGATTGAATATGGTTGCAAAAAGACACACACACACACACACACACACACATGCACAGCCAATAATATATTATTATTATTATTTCGTTTTTGCATTTGGTTTGCAAGGAAGTATCGTAAATCCTCGAGTATAATCCGCATTTCCCCCCCAAAATTTAAAGGTCAAAATCCCTAGTGTGCATTATATACGAGGTTAAAAATGAAAATTATTTTCTAAGCAATGTCCGAGTCCATATTTGCTGTTCGGCAATGTTTATTCAGACGCATTTTGTGATGTTGGGCATGAAAATACGTTAAGCTAAGCCTGAAAGCAATGAAGTCATAAAAGAATCATCCATAACTTGCAGTAAGCAACATTTATTAAACGTTATTACTGTTATTTCTTTATTTTCCGCAAACAAAATGCACAAAAAAGCTACACGTTTGCATTATGTTATATATACAATTATAATAAAGGACATTACCATATACAGTTTTACAAACTAAGGACGTTATATAGACCTCCTTGACTCAAGTTAGAAAAGGGGTGCATATTATACACAAGGTTTAGGTTTTTCAGAGGTACAGCCCCCTAAAAATCCCCTGCGTATTATACTCAAGGGTGGACTATACTCGAAGATTTACGGTAAATCTTGTGTCTTGGGAGAGTCACGACGTCAATAATAACACATGCACTGGTTCAACATCACTTCTTTACTGTTAGTCAAATGGTTAAATATCAGAAGACCAGCTGACATTTGTCTAATGTGCTGGTTAAACAATCAATTGGTTGTTTGTTAATCAAAGTCTTTTCTTCACTATTCATAACCTTTTTAATGACTTGCCTTCTCTCTTCAAGGTC
>NC_042998.1:204284758-204314758 GCF_006345805.1 Octopus sinensis | reverse complement strand
CTGCTAGTTTATGATAAAACAATAAAGAACTAAAATAAGTGGCCTTTGATTCCTAAAAGGGAAGCTTACAACCATTGTTATTTAATTTCAATCTAATACAGACATTGAACTTATGGTTATTTAATGTGAAGAAGGGCAAAGGAATACTGTTCCAGTTAAAATTGCTGCTGTCATTTAATAATTTCCATGATGACAAGGTGGACATGACCATAAAATTAGCTCTACCACTGCCTCCCACCCACAACCCTTTCCTTACCACATTTCTGTTGAAATCCGTTGCCTTTGTTTAAATTAATTTTGAAAATATTGAAGAATGTAGTCAACTAATTATCGGTTATGAAGCTGGCGTTTAGAAAATAAATTAACATCAAGTTTTGGTGAAAGGTTTTAAGATAATTTCATCATCATCATCGTTTAACGTCCGTTTTCCATGCTAGCATGGGTCGGACGGTTAGACCGGGGTCTGGGAAGCCAGGAGGCTGCACCAGGCTCGAGTCTGATCTGGCAGTGTTTCTACAGCTTGATACCCTTCCTAACACCAACCACTCCGTGAGTGTAGTGGGTACTTTTTACATGCCAGATGTATATATGTGTGTGTGTGTGTTTCTGTGTTTGTCCTCCCAACATCGCTTGACAACTGATGCTGGTGTGTTTATGTCCCCGTAACTTAGCAGTTTGGCAAAAAGAGACCGATACAATAAGTACAAGGCTTACAAAGAATAAGTCCTGGAGTCGATTTGCTCGATTAAAGGCGGTGCTCCAGCATGGCCGCAGTCAAATAACTGAAACAAGTAAAAGAGTATATTCAATCGTCTTAAGTACGAAATAGCCCACAAATGGAAACTGAAGAAGGTGAAGATAGTGCCAATTATTGTTGGTTCCTTGGGGACAATATCAAAAGGCATCTCGAGGAATCTAAAGGAAATCAGAAGAGAGTGTCTGACAGAACTGTTATAAAAGGTTTGCCTCCTTGGTACAGCCAGAATAATCAGGAAAGTATATGATAATTGAAAAAACACAGGTGCCATGGTACTGTCGGCTGAAGACAGCAAGTCCACTACGCATGCAAGAGTCCAGGAGTTAGAACAAAACCCGGGATAAAAAGAATAAATAATCATCATCATCATCATCGTTTAATGTCCGCTTTCCATGCGGGCATGGGTTGGATGGTTTGACTGGGGACTGAGAAGCCGGGAGGCCGCACCAGGCTCCAATCTGATCTGGTGAGGTTTCTACAGCTGGATGCCCTTCCTAATGCCAACCACTCCGACAGTGTAGAGGGTGATTTTTACAGCCACCGGCACTGGAGCCAATCAGGCAGCACTGGCCTTGGCCACATTCAGATGGTGCTTTTTACGTGCCACCGGCACAGGAGCTAGTTGGGGCGGGGAGGCTGGCATTGACCATGTTCAGATGGTGCTTTTTACGTGCCACTGGCATGGGGAATGTTAATGATGATAACAACAACAACAACGACAATAATAACAATAATAATAATAATAATAATAATAATGATAATAATAATAATTTTTGCCTCAAGGGCAGCTTGGGGGAGGTGGCGTTGAATCGATTACATCAACCCCAGTGTTCAACTGGTACTTATTTTATTGACCCCGAAGGGACAAAAGGCAAAGTTGACCGTGGCAGAATTTGAACTCAGAACAGAGCAATGGGCAAAATTCCGTTAAGTATTTCATGCAGTAGGCTGCCTTAATAATAATAATAATCATCATCATCATCATCATCGTTTAGCGTCCGTTTTCCATGCTAGCATGGGTTGGACGGTTCTACTGGGGTCTGTGAAGCCAGAAGGCTTCATCAGGCCCAGTCAAATCTGGCAGTGTTTCTACGGCTGGATGCCCTTCCTAACGCCAACCACTCCGTGAGTGTAGTGGGTGCTTTTTACGTGCCACCCGCACTGGTGCCAGACAGAGCTGGCAAACGGCCACGAACGGATGGTGCTTTTTATGTGCCACCGGCACGAGGGCCAGGTGCGGCTGGCAACGGACACGAAACGGGGCGGTGCTGGCAACGGTCGCGAAACGGAAAGTTCTCTTACATGCCACCGGCACTGGTAACACATCTGCAATTTCCATTGATCGATTTCCATTGATCGATTTCGATTCTGATCGTCACTTGCCTCAACGGGTCTTCACAAGCAGAGTTTTGACATGCCACCGGCACTGGTAGCACATCCGCAATTTCCATTGATCGATTTCGATTCTGATCCTCACTTGCCTCATCACGTCTTCACAAGTAGAGTTTTGTGTCCCAAGAAGGGAAGGTATGCATACGTAGGCTGGCTCCATCCCATGTAGAAGGCCACGGGTTATGGACTCACTTGTCCTGCCGGGTCTTCTCGCGCACAGCACACTTCCAGAGGTCTCGGTCTCTAGTCATTTCCTCAGTGAGACCTAAAGTTCGAAGGTCGTGCTTCACCACCTCGTCCCAGGTTTTCCTGGGTCTGCCTCTTCCACAGGTTCCCTCAACCGCTAGGGTGTGGCACTTTTTCACACAACTATCTTCATCCATTCTCGCCACATGACCATACCAGCGCAAACGTCTCTCTTGCACACCACACTGATGCTTCTTAGGTCCAGCTTTTCTCTCAAGGTACTTACACTCTGCCGAGTGTGAGTACCGGCATTACACATCCATCGGAGCATACTGGCTTCATTTCTAGCGAGCTTACGCATATCCTCAGCAGTCACGGCCCATGTTTCACTGCCATGTAGCATGGCTGTTCGTACACACGCATCATACAGTCTGCCTTTCACTCTGTGCGAGAGGCCTTTTGTCACCAGCAGAGGTAAGAGCTCTCTGAACTTTGCCCAAGCTATTCTTACTCTAGCAGTTACACTTTCAGCACACCCGCCCCCGCTGCTGACCTGGTCACCTAGGTAACGGAAACTATCAACTATTTCTAGTTTTTCTCCCTGGAAAGTGACGGAAGTTGGTCTCAGAGCATTTTCAGTGTTTATTGTTCCTGAGCATCTGCCACATACAAAAACCATCTTCCTAGTTAGCCTTCCTTTGACATTGCTGCATCTCTTATGTGTCCATAGCTTACACTTGGTGCATCTTATAGAGTTTCTACCTACACCTTTTCTACAGATCGAGCAGGGCCATCTACCTGAAGGTGTTTGTGATTTGTCTACCTTCCTACTGATTACGACTTTGGTTTTAGCTAGATTGACTCTGAGGCCCTTCGATTCTAATCCTTGTTTCCACACCTGAAACTTCTCCTCCAGTTCTGATAGCGACTCAGCAATTAGAGCAAGGTCATCAGCATAGAGGAGCTCCCAAGGGCATCCTGTCTTGAATTCCTCCGTTATTGCCTGGAGGACTATGATAAATAGGAGGGGGCTGAGTACTGAGCCTTGGTGGACTCCTACCTCTACCCGGAATTCTTCACTGTACACATTTCCAACCCTCACCCTACTAGCGGCATCCCTGTACATGGCCCGCACAGCTCTCACTAACCATTCATCTATCCCTAGTTTCCTCATTGCCCACCAGATAAGGGATCGAGGGACCCTGTCGAAGGCTTTCTCCATGTCAACAAAAGCCAGGTACAGGGGCTTATCTTTGGCTAGGTATTTCTCCTGCAGCTGCCTTACCAGGAATATAGCATCAGTAGTACTTTTCCCTGGCACAAACCCAAACTGCATCTCATCTAAACTAACTCTCTCTCTAATTAGTTGGGCTATGACCCTCTCCGTAACCTTCATCACCTGGTCCAACAGCTTGATACCTCTGTAGTTATTTGTATCTAGGGCATCACCTTTACCTTTGTAGCAGTTGACTATTATACTGCTACACCAGTCATTGGGTATGACCCCTTTGTGTATCACCTGATTAACTATACGGGTGACTAGGCTATAGCCGACACTACCAGACATTTTGAGCATCTCTGCAGTGATTCCTGATGGGCCTAGGGCTTTCCCTGTCTTCATGCTTCTAATTGCCTTAGCTACCACGGAACTATCAACTCGGATAGCTGGTCCCTCTGTTGGGTCAACATTCAGCAGACTCTCTTTATCCCATTCATTTTCTTCATTCAGCAACCTTTCATAGTGGCATCTCCAAACCTCTCTCTTTGCATCCTCATTTAGCGCAAGTGAACCATCTTCCATGCGAACACACTTCTCTCCTACCACATCACGATTTTCTCTCACACACTGTCTTGCAACACGAAACACCTCCAGTCTTTGGTCCTCACGGCGCAGAACATTGGCAAATTTTTTCTTATCTGCTTCCCCTCTGGCTAAATAAACCTGTCTCCTAGCTTCTCTTTTGGCAGTCTGATACAATCCCCTGCTACCCCCATTTTTCCAGACCTTCCAAGCCTGTCTCTTTTCTCTAATAGCCCTGTCTACAATATTGTTCCACCACCACGTTATTAATAATAATAATAATAATAACAATATAATAATAATAATAATAATAATAATAATAATAATAATAAGTATCAGCACCCAACTACCAGCATGGCTGAAAAAGATTGGTGCAAGTGTGAATGTAGAACACCTACAAAAATCGGACATTGCTTGGAACTGCAAGAGTTCTTTGCAGGGTTCTTGAAGCATGACCAGTAAACACACACACACTCTATATAGATAATCTATACTTTTACTGGCTACCACATGCAATCCTACAGCAGGATATTTTCCAAGGCTGGGTACCCATGTGGAACTCTGCTACTGAATAGGATTATTCAAAGAATACAAAGATGGAAATATCAAAGATGGAATAGGAAATCCCAAACTCAGCAACAGAAAGCTGGTGTCCAGTGCAGAAACAATTGTTGTGCTTTGCCATCAAAGCCTGATATTTCTATCTTTGTGTTATTCACACACACACACACACACACGCATATCTGGAGGTGTTTTTACAGAATGATATCAGGACATTTTATGGTGGATTATAAGAGGTGGATGGTGGGGTGGGAATGGGAAGTACAATGGTGGAGAACCAGCAGAAAAGTGGTTAGAAGGTCAAAGTCTAATATTAAATGTGTTTCTAGAAGACCTACTGTAACGATGTTTACTTTAATTATAAATAGTTGAATAAAAACATATCATCTACCCCCACTGCCACCCTCATTCCACAAGTTCACACCTGGAGGGTATCCAGCTGTAAAAACATGTGTTCCAACAATTCATGAAAGTCTATCGGTGTCAGAAGCATTGAAATCAGGTTACCATGGTAAACAGATGTTAGAAAACAAACAAATATAAAATGAAACTGGTTTTGTTTTACACAATGAACAATGAAAGCGAATATTTGGCAGCCATTGTAGCAGAGACAATATTTTTATCTTTTGTCCCAAATATTTGCTATCAGAATTCCACTTTTAATAAGAATTCTATATAAGTTCCAAACGAAATTTCCAAACTTATTTGCTGTTAATTGTATAGTGGTTGTGGTGGGGTGGTCTTTGGCACATACACAGCATAGAGTATTCAGCAAAGTGTGTAATACCTAGGTACAGGTCTGAAGACTCTGATGGTTTTATCAGGGTTGGCCTGGCACTAAAAAACAACAGTCATCATCATCATTTAACGTCTGCTTTTCCATGCTTGCATGGGTCAGAGGGAATTTGTTGAGGCAGGTATACTATGGCCGGATGCTCTTCCCGTCACCAACCCTCACCTGTTTCCATGGCCAGACATGTTTTCACGGAAGACTGGAAATGAATGACACTGCTTGTATGACAATGACACTTGATTACAACCATCAGACATTGTCAAGGCAAGGAGACAATAACACACAAACATAAACATGCATATATACATAATGGGGATTCTTTCAGTTTCTGTCTACCAGATTGACCCACAAGGAATTGGTTGGCCCAAGGCTGTTGTAGAAAACACTTTCTCAACGTACAGTACAGTGGGATAGAACCTGAAACCCTGTGGTTGGGAAGCAAACTTCGTAACTGTGCTTTGTTAAATGTAACCTGTTTAGTGTGTCATTCAACTTTCAGTGTTCTAGATTTTGACACCTAGTTTACATTACGAGAAGGTTGTCCTAAAAACTCGTTACAATCTGGTCCTAATTTTTGAAGTGCTTAAGGAGTTTACTGACGAGCGATTTACTTTGTTATGACGGAATAAGCTGAGTGGAACTCCTTGTCTGGCTTCAGTAAAAGAGTGGCAGAAGGGAGTGGTGCCAGTTCCTCCACCGTTATTGGCTGCTATGGATCTGCTCTAAAACAAACAAAAACCCAACAGCATGACTGAAAAATAAATATTTCCTCATTAAGCCGTTTCTCGTTTCCTCGTCAATGACTTAACATGTGGTAAGTGTCTTGCAGCAGTCAGTTATGGCTGACTTCTCGTTAAAATAACAAGATATTGCCTTTCCTTTCGCTATTGTTTGCAATAAACACAGCCAGAATTCATTCACATTACTGACACATTTATTTATAGTAGATTCAACAATCTTGAATTACATTTCTTCTCATACAACCCAGCAGAAGACATGCTCTAGATTCACCTCAATATCTTGCCTTGGAGTCATTGCGAGAAATACTTACACTGAACTCATATGATACGCTTTTATAGTTCGGTGGAGATGTAAGGCCGACTAACTGAGATGTGGACTCAATGATGCCCTACTTTATCAAGTGCTCTCTACACCTAGATATATAAATATAGGTGTAGAGTCTATAAGCCAAGAGCCTATACCTATTTCTTTACTAGCCACAAGGGGCTAAACACAGAGAGGACAAACAAGGACAGACAAAGGGATTAAGTCGATTATATCAACCCCACTGCGTAACTGGTACTTATTTAATCGACCCAGAAAAGATGAAAGGCTAAGTCGACCTCGGCAGAATTTGAACTCAGAACGTAGCGGCAGATGAAATACCACTCAGCATTTCACCCGGCGCGCTAACATTTCTGCCAGCCCCTTACCAGTCAGTACCCATTATAAAATGGCTGACAGTAGGAGCAGTGAAAGTGTTGGGTTATGAAGCCCCCCCCCCCCCAGTCCAGTCTTACTAAGAGCTTCTCTAGTGTTTGTACCCCAAACATAAAAATGCACCCAGGATACTCTGTAAGGGGTGGGTGGGGGTTAGGGTTAGGAAGGGCATCCAGTTATAGAAACCAAGCCAAACGATATGTAAGGGTAGAGTTTACGAAAAAAACAAAAGACGAAGACAGGTGGTGTAGAAAACAAACAGATGTATTAGTATAACGCTCAGGAATAGAAAAAGTCTTTTATGTTTCGAGCCTACGTTCTTCTACAGAAAGGGACACAGAAAAAACAAAGAGAGAAACAAGGAGAGAAAAAAATGTGTTTAGTGGCTAACAATCTATCATGGCAACAGCCAGACAGAAGGGTCACACATGAGAGCGAAGAAGAAGGGTACCTAGACTTTGAGAGAATCAGTTCCTGATGGGGAGTGACTCACACTGATAAATTGTCTGACTCATGCTTGTAACAAAGGTGAATATATGGTGATGACTATCACACACATGCACATAAGTGTGCATACACACGGTGCACAAATTGAATTTTCTCTCATGAGAAATAACAATCATCAAAGATTGAGAAGTAGCACAGGTATAAGTGTGTGATTAAGAAGTTTTTGCTGCAACCATAGGGTTCCAGTTTCAATCCCACAACAAGGCACCTTACACAGGTGGATTGTACTCCAGCTTTGGAATATTGAGGATAGCATGGACAGACAGAACGTGTGATGGAGAAGTGGTGGCCCTCGATGAGGTAAATAGGGAGAAACTGTTTCATCAGATAAGAGCCAAGCAACTGAGATTTCTCAGTGATGACCAGAAAGAGTGAAAAGAAAAGAAGCAGAGGAAGGAGAAGGATGCAAAGTTTGAGGAATTGGTTGGAAGAAAAGGGGCACCTTGGGCAAGTTTCTACTATATGGCCTTGTGCTGACCAAAGCCTTGTGAGTAGATTGGTAGATGGAAACTGAAGGAAGCCCATTGTGTGTGTGTGCGTGTGTGTGTGCGTGTGTGTGTCTCTCTCCTCCTCCTCCTCCTCCTCTACCACCACCACCACTTGAGAACTGGTGTTGGTTTGTTTACATCCCCGTCATTTAGCAGTTCAGTGAAAGTGACCAACAGAATAAGCTGAAGGCTTAAAAAGAGAAAATAAGTCGTGGGATTGATTTGTTTGACTAAACTTTTTCAAGTTGGTGCTCCAGTATTGCCGCAGCCTAATGTCTGAGAGAAGTAAAAATAGAAAAAAAACAAAACAAAACATGACCAGAGTTGGAGGGTCGGGATGCTGGATGGGGCCCTCAGAGCCAACTGGCAAAAGGGACAGACTTGTTGCAGTCTCACATCAGAGAAGTAGATTTGTCTTGGGTTTGAAGTGAAGGAGTGGAAGAGAGGGCGAAATAGTGGTGGGTGTGTGTGTGTGTGCATATGTGTGTGATTGTATGTGTGTGTGTGTGTGCATGTACGTGCACGTGTGCATGTGTGTAAGTCTCTTTTCATCAAAATACAACATGGTCATTCCCGAAATCAATATTACTAAAATACGCATTGACCTGAAATCAATATTGGAATTAACCGATTGACTGAAGAACGGGAAAGCAGTGACACAGCATGGCATCAATCCAAAGACCAAAATCAGTCAAAGAACAGCCGGAAGTGTTACAGGATTAAACAACCTGGGATTGGCGGTAGAGGAATGTGTATGCATGTGAACACACACACACACACACACACACACACACCATTCTTTTATCTTTTGTTTCATTCATTAGACTGCGACCATACTGGAGCACAACCTCGAAGAATTTTTAGCTGAATGAATCAATCACCTGGTACTTATTCTACCAGTCTCTTTTGCTGAACTGCTAAGTTATGGGGAAGTAAATATTCCAACTCCAATTTCCAAGCGGTGGTGGGGGAGAAACAGACAAACCCATACACACACATTTACACATGACAAGTTTCTTGCAGTTTCCATCAGCCAAAACCACTCACAAGGCATTGGTCAGCCTGGGGCTGTAGCAGAAGACTCTTTTTCAAATTGCCATGCAGTGAGATTGAACTGGGAACCTTCCAGTTGGGAAGTGAACTTCTTACCACACAGACGGCCAATGCCAGTGCCGTCTGACTGGCACCCATACCTATTGCCCACAAGGGGGCTACACACAGAGGGGACAAACAAGAACAAACGGATTAAGTCGATTACATCGACCCCAGTGCGTCACTGGTACTTAATTTATCGACCCCGAAAGGATGAAAGGTAAAGTCGACCTTGGTGGAATTTGAACTCAGAACGCAGAGGCGGACAAAATACCACAAAGCATTTCGCCCGGCGTGCTAACGATTCTGCCAGCTCGCCGCCTTCCACTGGCACCCATACCAATGGCATGTAAAAGCACCCACTACACTCTCCGAGTGGTTAGGAAGGGCATCCAGCTGTAGAAACCTTGCCGAATCAGACTGGAGCCTGGTGCAGCTTCCTGTCTTGCCAGTTCTCCATCAAACCGTCCAACCCATGCCAGCATGGAAAGCGGACGCTAAATGATGATGGTGATGGTGATGATGATGTATGTGTGTATGGATTTATATATTTTAACTGTGTATGTAGTGATTACTTGTATAAAAGACGTTAAAATGAGCAACAGCCTCGTTAAATTCGCAGAAAGCAGAGGCAGACGTGTCGTTAAATTACAATTTCTCTCTCCTCTCCATCCCTGAAGCTTTACGATAATTACTCTGAATCAGACAAATGTTTACTGTTCAAACTGGTAATCACGGCTTCTGCTAGCTTCACCCTCCTCCACATATCAAATTTAACTTCCATGCACAGTTTTTACGATTCCATTTTATCTCTTATGCATTTGCATGACTAATTTTGGAAACTTTATCAATTCTAGTACGATAGGAATACGGGAAAATAAACAAACTGGCTGACTACCAGCTCTGATTTTTAAAGACTTTCTAATACGCTGGTGGAGAGAAATTAGTGGCTGTATTTTTATATTTTTCTTGATAACAAGTCAGAGAAGTTTGTTGAGAAACTGTTGAGGGGATCGTCTAACAAAGACGGCCATAGAAAGAGAGAAGTGGTTTTTATTGGAGACTGTGGACGAAGAAAAGGAAGATCAAGTGGGATGCCAGGAGAGGGAAGAAATACCCATCACACGCATACATACGTCTCTCGCTCTCTCTTTCACACACGCATATACTGAGGGAAATGGACAGTTATCTCCCTCTCAAATAAATCATCTAAAAGTGTGTCAAACAGTAGCCATGCTGGGGCAATCTGATGATGACATACATGTTGACATCTGGACACCGGCACAAGTGCCAGTAATGATCATGCTTGAACGGTGCTTTTCACGTGCCACTCTTTTTACGTTGCCGCTCTGGCAACTATCACACTCGGATGGTGCTCTTAGTGCTCCACTAGCATGGATGCTAGTCATCGAATTTGATTTTGATATGTGTCAATGAATTTTAAAAGCAACAGAAGAATTTGGTTAAATATTGGGAATTAGTTTGTTTGGAACCGGGCCTCAGTCACTATTGCTCAAAGCACTGATTTATTATCTCACCATTGTTTGTATCTTTTGCTAATATACACACATACGTATTCAAAGAGGTTTCAGCACAGTTTCCATCTTAATTTCACACAAAAGGATTTATCAAAGTGAGACTTTGGCAGATAATCTTTGCCCAAAGTGCTGCAGGAATGATATCCAACATCCAAGAAGTCGCAAAGTAAATTTCTTTATTGCAACACTGGAACACTAGGATACGAAGTTTTTACATTAAAAAAAACCCACAAAGTTTTACACCCAAGTAATTAATCACATTAACAGATTGGTAATTGAGGGGGCTTTAACATTCCCATGAGAAAACATTTTAGTAAGAAATATCGCCGCCACTGCCAAGGCCACCACCACCAAAGACGGGTTACAGCAAATATCCTGTTTAACACCACAGATTTGCTTGTCAGTTGAGCATGTCTCTTAGTTGTGTGACGATATATGTATCTCTGATCCTGATTCTGGGACTCCTCAACCTGAAGAATAAAATTCTACCCAGGCCTCAGTTGCAAGGTCATGCACTGTTTATCTTGATATAAAGTCACCATATCATGCCCATATGGTTGTGATGCATGTGCCTGGTGTACTCTTAACAGACGGGTATATTGGGCTTCATATACCCCAGTGTCACTTTGATGGCATGCAATGCTCTCTCAGATAACAATAATAATAATAATAATAATAATGGATGCAGCACTTAAGAACCAGCTCTGAGAACTAATTTCACCAAGTTCCAAATAGATAAGAATATCAGATTGCTCCGTTGTAGGATGTGTGGCAGTAGAACAAAACAATCTCAGATATTGTGAGTGAGTGTAGCAAGCTGTCCCAAAAGCACTACAAAAGGAGGTATGATAACATGGCTGAGTTCATCTACTGGAGGCTATGTGGAAAGTATGACCTGAATAGAGCATGGAAATGGTATGAATATGAACCAGAAGGAGTCACCAAAAATAAGGAAAATAAGATATTGTAGGATTTTACAATCCAATGT
Organism: Octopus sinensis; assembly: GCF_006345805.1. Lineage (NCBI taxonomy): Eukaryota > Metazoa > Mollusca > Cephalopoda > Octopoda > Octopodidae > Octopus > Octopus sinensis. The sequence goes on along the minus strand of NC_042998.1, from coordinate 204,303,215 downwards.
GACTCTCTAATTGATGCTTGGAGACCAGATATTGATGTGGTAGATAAAGGAAAAAAAAGGAAACCAAGGTTATAGATATTGCAGTACCTGGGGATGCACACATAAGGGACAAAAAGAACTAGAAAAGATTGAAAAGTACAGACTACTAAAAGACGAAATTGCAAGAATGTGGACTATGAGGAGAGTGTCTGTCCTTCCAGTTGTTGTAGGGACACTTGGAGCACTAGGAACCAAGTTCGAGAAATATGTCACAGAAATAGGAATTGACATGAGAGGAGGGCAAGCCCCCCAAAAACTGCTCTGCTGGGGACAGCTAGGATTTTCAGATTGGTACTTGAATGTTGAATGTCTCCCATGATAATTATAAACCAATTATCAAAGTTTAAAATTTTCCGAAAGAGACCCTGTGAGACCTCTGACAGCAGGCTGCTGTCTGCTCTCAGAGAATCTACCCGAGTAAACAAGGCCGAGCACTCTGAGAAGTAAAACAATAATAACGACAATAATAAAATAAGACCTTAAAACAATTGGTTAAAGGCAAAGACTGATAAAACTCAATGGGAGAGCAAACGCAGAATCTGTGGAAAAGGAAAGTGAATGCAGTAAGCTAGCACAAAAAGAGTATAGACATAGGCATGACTATGTTGGTAAAAGAGTGAATTGGTATGTTAGCTAGATATGTGGTCTGAAACAGAGAATAACAATTAGAGGATTTTATGGGATTATCCTCAAAAAGACTGACCATATTATTGAAGCAAGACCAGATATGGTTATAAGGGACAAACTAGCAGTGTAAGATCACAGACTGCAATAGTATATATGATAGAGTGGATACCAAGAAATTGAAAAAAAAAATTGAGAAATATCAGCCCTAGCTGGAGTGATGAAGAGATTGTGAGAAACCAAGGTGAGAATTGTTCCTGTGGTAACTGTTTTACTTAGCATTATATCTAAAGCTTTTGATGTGTGTAACACGATGAATAAAGTGTTGCCCTGATGATCTGTTGAGGTTCGGCATCCAATTGCATTTGGAATATCCAATGCAGAGGTTGCAAAGAAGCACAATGGTGAAACAATGTACATGGTGAACAAATGCCATAAACTTGTAGTCACCGTAATTTCTCTCTCTCACACACACATACACACAAACATGTGCCGGTGGCACGTAAAAGCACCATCCGTTCGTGTCCGTTGCCAGCCTCGCCTGGCCCCCGTGCCGGTGGCACATAAAAGCACCATCCGTTTGTGGCCGTTTGCCAGCTCCGTCTGGCTCCTGTGCAGGTGGCACATAAAAAACACCCACTACACTCATGGAGTGGTTGGGGTTAGGAAGGACATCCAGCCGTAGAAACACTGCCAGATCAGACTGGAGCCTGGTGCAGCCTTCTGGCTTCACAGACCCCAGCTGAACCGTCCAACCCATGCTAGCAGGGAAAACGGATGCTAAATGATGATGATGATGATATATATACAGGAGCACTCCATCAGTTACGACAATGAGGGTCCCAGCTGATGCGATCAGCAGAACAGCCTGCTCGTGAAATTAACATGCAAGTGACTGAGCAATCCACAGACACGTGTACCCCTAACGTAGTTCTCAGGGAGATTCAGCGTGACACAGAGTGTGACATGGCCGACCCTTTGAAATACAGGTACAACTCATTTTTGCCAGCTGAGTGGACTGGAGCAACGTGAAATAAAGTGTCTTGCTCATGGACTCAACACATCTCAGGGAATCGAATTCATGACCTTACAATCGTGAGCCGAATGCCCTAGCCACTAAGCCACGTGCCTTCACAATATATATATAAAGACACACAGACACGTGTACCTGACCTTGCCTGGATTTATTAACAACAACATGAAGTGCTTTCTTTTTGCCAGTGATGAGGTCATCACAGTCTCAATCCTTGTTTGCGTTGACCTATTAATTAACTCCTCATCATCCAAATGCTTCTACATCCTTTCAATTCAAAAAACACCAGAACAAACTACACACTGTTTCATGTCAAGGTCTCTAATACTGTCACAGACTTTCCATTGTAATCCCTCTGCCAGGCAGGAACCATCAACACCAAACCTCAGTCCCATTCTTTAATATCAAGAGAAGAGACAAATCGTAAAGCACCAAACTCCACAATCTGGTGACGTACCGTCTCTATATCTGTTCAGAAGAGTAAAAATAGTAGTCAAATACTCCCTCAACACAATTCTCAATGTTGAATATTCAGTGAGCTGGCAGAGTTGTTAGCAACCTGGGCAACATTTTGTCTGTCTTTATGTTCTGGGTTTAAATGCTGCTGAGGTTGGCATTACTTTTCATGGGGGTCAATAAAATAAGTACCAGCTGAGTACTGAGGTTAATGTAATTTACCAGAATAACAGGACACACACACATACACACACACACACACAGACAAACAGACAGAGATAGGCAAGTAATTAGGTAGATGGACAACCTTACAGATAGGTAGAGAGAGAATCAAACAGATAGATGGATATAAACACAAAGAGACAGACATGTTGATCAGTAGGAGAGACAGAGATAAAAGTATTAAATAACAAGTGTTAATTAACTTCCCAATTAGTTTACTCTTTTACTTGTTTCAGTCATTTGACTGTGGCCATGCTGGAGCACCGCCTTTAATCGAGCAAATCGACTCCTTTGATTCTTTTTTTACTCAAGCAGACTCTCTGAGCCATTTTATTTCTTAAAAAATTCCAGTTATATTTTTATAATTAACAGCACCACCTGACTGGTGTCCATGTCGGTGACACGTAAAAGCACCAACCGATCGTGGCTGTTTGCCAGCCTCCTCTGGCCCCTGTGCTGGTGGCACGTAAAAAGCACCCACTACACTCACGGAGTGGTTGGCATTAGGAAGGGCATCCAGCTGTAGAAACACTGCCAGATCAAGATTGGAGTCTGGTGCAGCCTCTGGCTTCCCAAACCCCGGTTGAACCGTCCAACCCATGCTAGCATGGAAAACGGATGTTAAATGATGATGATGATGATGATGAGCTTCTTTCAGTTTCCGTCTCCCAGTTACAATGCTTCAGTTAGCCTGAGATTAGAGTAGAAGATGCTTGCCCAAGATGCCATGCATTGGGATTGAACCTGGAACCACATGGTTGGGAAGCAAACTTTTAACCACACAGCCATGTCTCTCACACCGTTTGGAGCTAACAAGGTGAACAATCTTGATGGTATTCCTGCAATCAGTCTTCAAAGAATGAACCTCTAAAGGTAGACAGTTGCCACAACAAACATTCTCCACCTTTCACACGTCTTTAACCATCTACAAACAGGAATTTGTTTACAGAGAGCCAAGACAGGTCGTGCCAAACATAGGACACCTCCATAAACAAAGTCAGTTGAAAATTGCTTTCAATGAACACATGACAATCTCTTCAACTACAGTCACTACACACACACACGTCTGATGACAGTCACTATATACATACAAGTGACAGAAACACACCTATACAAGATACACTTCTTACACACACACACACACACACACACACACACACACACCATAACGAAATTAAATCTTCCTCACACTGTCCCTCTTTACTAGTGACCTGCACCACAACTTGCAACTTGTAAAACCTCAACAATCTCTATATAAATGCTGTGACAAGTCACCCTAAACTCTGTGCAGACTTTCCATGGTGACTAGCGACACCATATTGAGATATTGTGCAGGAAGGACTAGAATTTCTGTTTTCAGATTCAGAAAACGACTGAAGCTGTGAACAGCTGTGAACTCTTTTGAAGAAACAAGACAAAACTCACATAGAAGTATTGGTCACAAACCTAAAGCAGAACAGCTGTTACACACACACACACACACACACACATATGCAGAAACTTTAGATCATAAAGTGATCTTCCAACTGATTTGAAAACCTCCCCTTTACCAACAAACTATTACTATTAACCCTAAAGATATGCTTTGCTCTTTCTCCTCTCTTTCTCTCTGTTACATTAATACTACGACGTGGTGCTGGTGCCACATAAGAGGCACGGGTAATGGTGCCATTGAAAAGCACCAAATGCACTCAATAAAGTGGTTGGCATTAGGAAGGGCATTGAGCGGCAGAGACCATGCCAAACCGGACAATGGAAGCTGGTGCAGTCCTCTGGCCTCAGCAGCTCCAGTGAAACCATCCGACCCATGCTAGTAGGGAAAACAAGCAGTAAATGATTTTTCTCTAAATTCTTCATTATTTTTAAAATTAAGAGAAACAAAAGAAGTGTTTTTCGACAAAAAGATGGCAATGAAACGGTTAAGAAAGAAGAAGTCGTTCGGCCGATTCTTTGTTTCCAGCATCTTCCCAAACAACACATTCCAAATGTGCATTTGGTTGCAGACAGTAACTGCATTGACTGGCACTGGTTGTCCTTAAAGACCTGCGTGCACACACATCATCATCATTTAACGTCCGCTTTCCATGCTAGCATGGGTTGGACGATTTGACTGAGGTCTGGCAAACCAAACTCCAATCTTGATCTGGCAGAGTTTCTACAGCTGGATGCCCTTCCTAATGCCAACCACTCTGAGAGTGTAGTGGGTGCTTTTTACATGTCACCGGCACGAGGGCTAGTTTGGTGGAACTAGCAACGGCCACGCCCAAATGGTGCTTTTTATGTGCCACCTGCACAGGAGCCAGTCCAGCGGCACTGGTGACGACCTCGCTCGAATCCATACACACACACAAACAAAAAACAAAACTCGAAGCTATCAGTCAATGCTGTTTCCATATGTAAAGAGGTACCCGGGTAGCAGTAGACAGTCGGAATTTCTTGCTCTTAATTTGCCACTGGATGTCTGACCCTACCTCAAGTACTGATCGTATCATTTTCATTTGCCATCATTTCTACAGCACTTCAAGCACTTGCTCACTGGAGATTGGTGCCAATCTAACTTTGCAAATATAACGACTGCACATGTACTTGAAGTCGTTTGTTCCTTGCCAGCCTGCCAGCCAGCCTGCCAGCCAGCCTGCCAGCCAGCCTGCTGCCAGCCAGCCAGCCAGGGTATCTGATATTCAACTATCTTCTTCTAGATTTAATGGCTGTCATGTTTATTCAGTGTTGAATATATGGCTATGACCAACAGAGAAATAACTAAATAAAAAGAGACAAAAACAGTACAAAATTTTATAAAGTTCTTGAAAAACAGAAACGTCCATGTGTAACTACTTCAGTACATGAGAGGCAATAAATCTCAGGTATTAGCTTTGATAAATATATTTTGACACTCTACCTTAAGTATTGAGTTCTCTTGGTTTTTCCTTCTGTTATTCTTTTACACCAAAGACATTATATTCAAACTGCTTACGTCTGTTATTAGCAAGGTACAGAAAAAAAAAAAAAGGCAGGCATCGTAGTTTTTACAGGCTTTCTGATGAGGGTGACGTCAGTGAACAGTCATTTGGACTTGTTGCAAACTGACAATTGCAAGAAAGATGTGAGCAATGGAGGGGGTTTCCAAAGAACTTGAGTGAGGTCATTGCCGGTACCGCCTGACTGGCCCCGTGCCGGTGGCACGTAAAAGCACCCACTACACTCTCGGAGTCGTTGGTGTTAGGGAGGGCATCCAGCTGTAGAAACTCTGCCAGATCAGATTGGATCCTGGTGCAGCCACCTGGTTCGCCAGTCCTCAGTCAAATCGTCCAACCCATGCTAGCATGGAAAGCGGATGTTAAACGATGATGATGATGATGAGAGGAAGGACTGGGAATAGTGGTGAGGGTAAGGGCAGATGTGGCACCGGGTGGAGTTGGATACAACCTGAGTGATGGGAAGAGGAGAGATGACTGAGCCAGGGGCACCTGAGCAGAAGTGGCACAAGAGCCTCAAGATTTGAAAAGATGGAACTATTGTAATAGAAAAGATAGAGAGAGAGAGAGAGAGAGAGAGAGAGAGAGAGAGAGAGAGAGAGAGAGAGAGAGGACACACAGCATGGTTGTGATGCAGAGGCTGGAGCAGATCAGTCTATCTGCTATGTATCTATATCTTGGTATTGACCCAACTATTCATCATCATCATCGTTTAACGTCCGCTTTCAATGCTGTCATGGGTTGGACGAATGACTGAGGGCTGGCGAACCAGATGGCTGCACCAGGCTCCAATCTTGATTTGGCAGAGTTTCTACAGCTGGATGCCCTTCCTAACGCCAACCACTCCAAGAGTGTAGTGGGTGCTTTTTACGTGCCAGTCAGGCGGTACTGGCAACGACCTGTTCGAATCTTTTACAGATGCCAGTAAGGCAATGCTGGTAAGGATCACGCTCGAATGGTGTCTTTTACATGCCACCTGCGCGGAGGCTAGATAGCCGCTCTGGCAACGATCACGCTCGGATGGTGCTCTTAATACCCTACTAGCACGGGGCTCGAGTGCCAGTAAGGCAACCGATGCTGGTAACGATCATGCTCGAACGGTGCCTTTTAAGTGCCACTGGCACGGAAGCCGGTTAGCCGCTCTGTCAATGATCACGCTCGTATGGTGCTCTTTGCACCAACTGGTCACAATGTGCTTCACTTTGCATTATTTTAGCTCTTGAATGATGCCAGCCTGCAGGTTAGGTGAGCAGACCGACATTGTCCCCCATCAGAAGGCTAGTCTGCCCCAGGGTGACCCATTTGAAGCTGAGTGGACTGGGGCAGGGTGAGATGAAGTGTTTTGCTCAAGAACACAATATGTCATCTGGTCTGGCAGTCAAACCTACAATCTGGCAACTGTGAGTGCTGCACACTAACCACCGGGCCATATAGCTACATAGATACATGAAAGATAATAATTGCTATCTCTGATTGCCCTTCTGTAAATCTAATTACGGTCCTCAGTAAGAATTCTCAATATACACAAACAGGCGCAGGAGTGGCTGTGTGGTAGGTAGCTTGCTTACCAGCCACATGGTTCCGGGTTCAGTCCCACTGCGTGGCACCTTAGGCAAGTGTCTTCTACTATAGCCTCGGGCCGACCAAAGCCTTGTGAGTGGATTTGGTAGACGGAAACTGAAAGAAGCCAGTCGTATATATATATATATGTATGTGTGTGTGTGTGTCTGTTTGTCTGTTTGTCCCCCCAACATCGCTTGACAACCGATACTGGTGTGTTTACATCCCCGTAACCTAGCGGTTCGGCAAAAGAGACCGATAGAATAAGTACTAGGCTTACAAAGAATAAGTCCTGGGGTCGATTTGCTTGACTAAAGGCGGTGCTCCAGCATGGCCGCAGTCAAATGACTGAAACAAGTAAAAGAGTATATGCACACAGGCTCACACACACACACACAGAGGCTCCCTCACACACACACACACACACACACACACAGAGGCTCCCTCACACACACACACACACATGCTAACAACTCCTTCCCCTCCCCTCCACATGCAGAATTTTGTAACCTCTTAAGCAACCATTACACTTTTAATTCTGCATTCACCTGAATATTTGCTTTAGGAAAACAATTCCACTGCAGCAGAAGCTGTGATCTTATTAATGTAAACAGAAGAATCGGAATAAACTGGCAGCCGCTACTAAATCTGACAAATTAAAGAAAGTATCAGCACTTTGTGTAGGCGTTTGGGAGCGGGGAAGAAGTGTGTGTGGGGTGGCAGTGGCTAATGCAGAAAAACTTTCTTGGTATCGTTTTACACACACACATAGCTGTGCTGGTGCCACATAAAAAGCACCTGTGCTGGCACCTTTTAAATAGCGCCCATGCTGGTGCCACATAAAAATCCCCCAGTACACTCCATTAAGTGGTTGGCATTAGAAAGGGCATCAAGTAACCATGTCAAAACAAACAACTGAAGCCTAGCGCAGCCCTCCAGCTGGCCACCTCTTGTTATACCATCCAACATATGTCCAGCATGGAAAACAGATATCTGATAATGATCATTCATTCATTGTTCGACTGTGGTCGAGACAATGGAATTTACTATGTTATGCCAGACTTCACGGTCCATCATAGCATTACGGAGGTCCTGTTGCTGGATGCCTGTATCCCTGGAGATTACATCAGGGTAGCAGAGTGTGCGCCCTCTGGTATCGCGAGCAGATGGCTTCCAGAAGAGAAGAGTAGAAAATATTTTGTTTTCAGCTCTACAACAATGTCCAGCAAACTGGACTCTTCTTTCTACCTTTCACAAGAGATGATACAGGTGGTAATTTCCCATATATTTGTACTTTGGTTGGATGACGCTTGCACGAGAGATTTTGAGCTCTCATAAAGAGGCGAGTGTAAGTTCCATCCAACCGCATCTCAAGCTTCTTTGATAACATCCAGGTTTCTGAGCCATAGAGTAGAATTGGTTCGACTGATAATGATGGTGACGATGGTGCTCATACGAGAACTGTCCATAAAAGACCAAACCTTTTGAAAGACAAACTCATTGTTTTACTTACATTGCATGGCTGACCGAAGCCTTGAGTGAATTTAGTAGAGGGGAAACTGAGGGAAGCCCATCAAATATGTGTATATATGTGTGTGTGTGTTAGTGTCTCTTTGCCTTGAAGTTGTGTGATAGTTGTAAGAGAGTGTGATTGTCACACAATGTGGTGCTCTTCATTTCCAATGTTCTGTGTAAACATGTCTGGTCATGGGGAAATTATCCCCTTACTTGGAAACGGGTGAAGGTTGGTACCAGGAAAGGCATCTAACCATAGAAAACCTGCCTCAAGAGATTCTGTGTGACTCATGCAAGCATGGGAAAGTGGACATTAAATGATGAAGGCTTAGAATTTCATCAGACATGACCCCTTTCAATCATAATACATCCCTGCCGGTGTTACCTTGCCCCTTATTTTGGAATGCATTTTCAGGAGCAGTGCACGATTCTTGGAGTGAAATCATCATCATCATCATCATCATCATCATTTAACGTCCGTTTTCCATGCTAGCATGGGTTGGATGGTTCAACTGGGGTCTGGGAAGCCAGGAGGCTGCACCAAGCTCCAGTCTGATCTGGCAGTGTTTCTACAGCTGGATGCTCTTACTAACGCCAACAACAATGGTTTAAAATTTTGACACAAGGCCAGCAATTTCAAGTGCGGGTGTTAGTTGGTTACATCGAGCCCCAGTGCACAACTAGTACTTATTTTAATGACCTTGAAAAGATGGACAGCAAAGTGGTGGAATTTGAACATATAACACAAAGATGGACAAAATGCCAATAAACAATTTACCTGGTGTACTTACAATTCTGCTAGCTCATTACCTTTAATTAAAATAATACTGACAATAACTCACGAACTGCACACAGAATGATGAGAATCCAGACAATAATGCTTCCATTTATCTCTCTCTCTATAAAGCTGAAGTTGTCTGTGTATGGCAGGTTTGGTAGCCTTCAACTAACACTATCTCCTCCAAGACCCTGCAGCACAAGTTGACCAAAATTGAGAGTATGATAGAAGAATCCTTGCTCTTCCTTCCGTAGAAGAAAAATTTCAAATCGGACCATGTTAACACCAAAAATTATTTACATCAAAAAGGTGCTTATTTTTCTATGAAAATCCCTATTTTTAACGATTTTTTTACAGCTGTGTCGCCATTTTCCAGTTTATTTCAACCAGAAAAATGTTCACTCAAAGAGAATAACAAGCTACATAATGCAAAATTTTTACTTTTCAAAAATTCCAATTTTAAAGGGTCAAAACAAACCCGAGCAATGCCGGGCGATACTGCTTAATATGTTTGAGTTGATTTGAGTGTGAATATGGGGGTCACAGTTGTATTGCCTCAGTGGAGAATTCGTCCTGCCTTTAAGTGTGTCCATGACACACAGGATTCTAGCAAGAATGCTGGATCTTGTTTATTGACACCAGCAGACATCAGTAAATAATTTGTTGGCTGCTTTCTATAAACAAGGGCCTGTACTCTTGTTAGATTCTTTGATCCAGGCATAGATTTGACTGAGGAGGCATACAATAAAGTTGAAATACCACATATCTCAAAACCCCGTTACATCAACGTACTACCTGTGTTATAAGTACACATTGTCTAAAGGGAGGAGATGTTCTCCAACAAAGAAACACAACAGTAATCAGATGTTCTGCAAGAACATCTTGGATACACTGATTACGATGATAATTAGAGCAAAAATCTTTTGATTAACAATTATCGTTTAATCGTTTATGAAGAAATTTTGCCATAAAACATTTATTCTGTTGGAGAATTTAACCAAATAAAAAAATGAAAAGAAGATAGCACTTTTCTTAAAATGGCAACTTCATCAATTAACCCACCAATTAGAGACAGGTAATTTCTTTAAAATGAGTTATCTAGTTTACAGAGTGCAGGTGTGCCTCCTTCACAGTGAAATTTCCTATGGCAAATTTTCTCAGGACAAAAATGTTTCTGGTGAGTTTTCCAGACTTGTTTTTCCTGCACTAACCACACTATGCTAATCCTTCATCACCAGAACTGCATCCCACTGGAAACTCCTCTCCACTTTTGTCTCTCCTTCCTGCAGGTGTTGATTTGTGACAATTTAAGTAGAACATTAATGGTATGAAGCTCACCATGCCAGAGAACATAAGGGATCACCAAGTCAAAAAACAAAACAAAACAAAAAAAACTAGAAAGTAAGCAAAAATGTAAACTGAAACAACTGACAACTGAATGGGGGGGGGGAATGGAATCTGTGTTGTGACATGAAATTTATGCAAATTAAGGAGTTGGATATAGAATAGTGAAAGGAAACCAAAAACTTTGTTTAATTGACACAGAGGTCATGAGTGAAAAAAAAGATCCTGGCAACTAACATTTAACAACATGAAGGGCTGACCTAGTTTCCTATCATTTATCCCAGAAAATGTCAGCACCACTTGTGTAAGGGGTTGGGCAAGAAGATTTGAACTTTGGGTCATTAACTCATTAAATAGTGTGTGTGTGAAGGAGGGAGGGCGGGAGGGAGAGAGAGAGAGAGAGGGAGAGAGAGAGAGAGGGAGAGAGAGAGAGAGAGAGAGGAGATTGGGAAGAGGGGTTGTCAGCCCCCAGCTGCAGATCTGACAGCCATCAATTCAATTGTCACCCATCCAGATGGAACTACTGCTATGACATGGGTTGGATGGTTGAACAGGAATTGGTGGTTCCAAGGAGTGCATTGAGCTCCAGTGTCTACTTTGGCATGGTTTCTATGGCCCAGAAGCCTATCCTCACGCCAACCACTTTTCAAAGTCATGTGGCACAAATGCATTTAGAATTACTACATAGCTCCCCAATAATTCGAAACCCTCATCATTTTACATGTGCACAAACACACACACATATATAAAGAGCCATCTATGTAGTGAAACTGAATCTAAATACATGGTGAAAGGCAAATTTGCTGCAGTATTGATCCAGAGATAATATCTCTTATTGATGTGCTGTGTTTAAAAACAATATCTATCAGAGGCCGATGAAAATTGCCCCAGCAGTGGCAGCTGCAGTTGCTAGTGAAGATGCTAATTGCATTTCTGCATGATTGAGCTTTGTCAGTAGTGTGTACTCACAGGTCAACCACATGCTCGGATGAAATCTGTTGCCACTGAAATAGGGAAATGGATTAAACAATCACTGGTGTTGTGGATAGTCATCTGGTTGAATAAAATCTATTATTTGTAACAGAAGCAGTATTTGATCCAAAGAGCCATCTGTGTTATCCTACTCAATATAAATACATCATGAAAGGCAAATATACTGCAGTTGTTTTCTGGAGATAACATCTCTTGACCCTTTAGCATTCAGATTACTCTGTTAAATGCAATGCTTATTTATTCAAATTGTTTTCAATTAATCATGCATTATCTGATAGCTTCAAGATTTCTACGATGTGATTATTTATTTTTAAAATGACATTTTAAAGCAGGTGTCAGAGGTCAGGTATGGTTAGTTTGAGCATAAAACATGGAGAATATTTGGGCCTGATATGGCCTGCTTAAATGCTAATCCAGTTAAGGGCATATTGTGATTAAAAACACTCTTTCATTGTCCTCACTCTCTTCAATGTCCCAATCTGGGAAGCTTTTTTCTATTTTTGCTCCCCCTCCTCCGCTCACATTTATCCATTTCTTATCTCATTGTTCTCTCGGCATTCATCCATTCTTCTCTCCCATCTTTTCTTTCTCTCACTGCCCCACCCCAACCCCTATTCACTCTGCCCCCCCTCCCTGGCCCTATGCTATTCTCCATCACCTCTTTCCTTGCTCTTGCTGTTCCTCTCTCTCCCCTCCTCCACCTCAACATCCTCTTCTTTCTCATCCACAACCTCCACAGCTCTTCCTTCCTTTAGCGATCCTTTCAAGATCCTCTCCCTTTTCCTCTCATCTTCCATTCCTACTTGCCTTTACAATACGATGGCGGTGGGGCTTAACCTTGAAACCCTCAACACAGTCTACCCCACATCATCCTTTCCTTTCTCACCAATCCCTTCCATATTACCCGTCCTCTCTACTCCCCACTCCCTAATATTGGTTTCAAATTTTGGCACAAGGCCAGCAATTTCAGGGCGTAGTGGTTAAGAGTGCGGGCTACTAACCCCAAGATTCCGAGTTCAATTCCAGGCAGTGACCTCAAAATAATAATAATAATAATATTGAAAAATACTTTAGGAATGAGAACCCAGGTTTGAAATTTCTCCCAAGACACCTGATGAAGGTTGGAAGGTATATCAGGTGAAACGTGTTAACAATAAACAAGATGAGGACAAATGTCGATCAATTTTAAATAATGTAAATAAAGTTGATTAGACCTTCTCTAGTGTTCAACTGGTACTTATTTTATAGACCCCCACAAGGATGAAAGGCAAAGTCAACCTCGATGGAATCTGAACTCGGAACGTAAACACACGAAATACTGTGAAGCATTTTGCCCAGTAAGCATTAAAGATTCTGCCAGCTTCTAATATTGTCTGTTTTGTTCATTAAAGATTTCCCCCTGACCCACTTCTTGTAATTGCAGGAAACGGAACTTGTACAGGTATAACCATACATGTCTCTACATGTCACATTGTAAATTGCAGCTTTCCACCAGTATTCGTTTGTTTTTTACGGCTGCTGAAGTGGACTAAGGTGTTATAATGGAGGCAGGTGAATGCAGATCAGTGACCAGGTTCTTATACTTGGAAGGTCAAACACCAAAAGAAACTTTTGATAAGATGAAAGAAGTTTATGGTGATGATGCACCATCATAGAATGTAGTCAAGCACTGGCATCGCCAGTTCAAATGTGGTCGGACATCAGTGGAAACTGCTCCTCTACCTGGACGACCACATTCTTCCATTGATGATGACACCATCCATAAAGTGGAAGCTGCCATTCAGCAACTAGCCCAAGAAGTGAAGACAAGCCTAGGGTCCATGGAAAAAAATCATTCTCGACCATTTGCACATGTGGAAGTTGTCAGCACAATAGATTCCCCGGATGCTCCCACCTTTTCAGAAGCAGGAATGAGTCAATTGCCCCCAAGCTCTTTTGGCAATGTGCCAAGAAAATGAGGAGGACGTTTTTAGCAGACTTATCACACAGGATGAAACATGGGTCCATCACTATGATCCTAAGACTAAAGTCCAGTCGAAGCAATGGAAGTATGATAACTCACCACCTCCAAAGAAGGTTTGTGTTTAACCCTCAGCAGGCAAGGTGATGCTCACAGTCTTTTGGGACCATAGAGGAGTAGTGATGAAGGATTTTCTGGCAAAGGGTACCACAATTAACAGGGAATATTATGCTTCTATGTTGCAGAAATTGTAGAGAACCATCAAAGCAGAGAGGCATGGCATGCTGACCAAAGGAGTCCACCTCCTCCAAGACAACACCCCAGTTCACAATGCGCATGTTGCCCAGATGAATGCACACTCCTGCAGCTAAGAAATCCTTCCTCATTTCCCCTTTACTCTCCCGACCTTGCACCATCTGCTTTCCACCTCTTTTTAGCCATGATGTCTTTTTTTGAAGAGGAAGCACTTTTTGGATGATGATGAACTTATTTCTGAGGTAAAGTTTTGGTGCCAGATGCAACCTACTGACTTCTACAGGTGAGGTCTTTACACCTGCATAAAGTGATGGGAGAAGCGTGTCACCATTGGTTGTGGCCATGTAGAGAAGGAATAATAATTATGCCAGGTTTTGTTTATCCCAGTCCTTGGGAAGTGGGTCAGGGGAAATCTTTAATGAACACCCCTTGTACATACATGCATATATTTACACACACACACACAGTCACATACACACATCGTATGTATATTTGTTTGTGTAGCCTGGGTGTATTATCTGAAGAAAGCCGTCCCAATGTCATCAGCCACTTGAGGCCTCACTCTATCTCTCTCCCCCTCCAACAACCAACCCTCAAACTGCACTCATTACTAACCTCATTTTTGATATAACACTTGAATCAAACTGCACCAACAAACACCAGCCACACACACACACAAACAAAAGAACACTACTGAACCACTTCTAACAATCAGATTGAGTCTCTCTTTCCTTTTATCTCTCACAATTGTTTCAGTCATTAGACCGTGGCCATGCTGGGGCACCACCTTCAAAAATTTTTAGTTGAATGAATTGATTCCAGTACTTAGTTTTTTTTTAAACCTGGTCCTTATTCTATCAGTCTCTTTTGCCAAACAGCTATGTTATGGGGACAAAAACACAACAACACCAGTTGCCAAGCAGCAGAAGACAAACAGACACAAAGGCACACACACACACACACACACACACACACACACACACACACACACACATGATGGGCTTTTTTCAGTTTCCATCTACAAAAATCTACTCACAAAGCTTCGGTTGCCCTGAAGCCATAATAGAAAACTCTTGCCAAAGGGACAGAACCCAGAACCACGTGGTTGAGAAGCAAGCTTCTTACCACACAGCCATGCCTGTACCTATAATTTCCATCTATTTCTATATTTTTTTTTAAAAGGATTCAACACATTTCTATACTGTCTTTGTTTTCTTTTATAAGTCTAAAATCAAAATCGAAATCAAATTCGATGACTGGCATCTGTGCTAGTAGGGTGCCAAGACCACCATCCGAGCGTGATCGTTGCCAGAGCAGCCAACTGGCTTCCGTGCCGGTGGCACGTAAAAGGGCACCATTCGAGCGTGATCGTTACCAACGTTGCCTTACTGGCACCTGTGCAGGTGGCATGTGTAAAAAGATTCGAGGGAGGTCATTGCCAGTACCGCTTGACTGGCCCCCGTGCTGGTGGCACGTAAAAAGCACCCACTACACTCACGGAGTGGTTGGCATTAGGAAGGGCATCCAGCTGTAGAAACTCTGCTAGATCAAGATTGGAGCCTGGTGCAGCCATCTGGTTCGCCAGCCCTCAGTCAAAATCGTCCAACCCATGCTAGCATGGAAAGCAGACGTTAAACTATGATGATGATGATGATAAGTCTGCATTTCATTTACTTCTTTGTGTTTGTATCTGGCAATGATGATAGTGAAAAGATGAAGTCAATAAAGTTTGGTCATCATCACCATTCAACGTCTGCTTTCCATGCTGCCATGGGTTGGATGGGTTGACAGGATCGGTGAGTTGCAGGGCTGCATTGAGCCCCTGTGTCAACTCTGGCAGAAGTTTCTATGGCTGAGTTCCTTTCCCTAATGCCAACTACTTTACAGAGTGACACCCGGTGCTTTTCTGATTTTCCTTGGGGGGGGGGGGCACCAGCACTAGTGGGGTCACCAAATAACTTGCAAGACAGAGAAAGAACAGGAGAAAAAAGGGGGGAAAAAACCCCTGACAACTAAGTGTGTGTGTGTGGGGGGGGTTGAGACTAGGGGAGGTGGCTTTATGCCAGATGTTGGGTGCTTAAAGTATGATACAGGGACCAGCATAGGCAGACTTGGAAGCACAATCAGGCCCCTGTTTCAGCAGTGAAACCAGGAGTGAGTGTCCATTACAGCCTTGATGGCGGCTGATTGGTCAGCATTCATGAGGGACATGGTAAACTCAGTCAGAGCTGGGCCAACACACCCTGGGTAAATGCTGCTACAAGTTTGAGTACAGGTGTCCTGCTATAGAGGAGATAGTTGGGTAGCCTACATCACATGAAGCTGGGTGGAAGTTGTTGGGAGGGAGAGAAGAGGGTAGTTGACAGGGTGCCAGAGAAGACCCTCAAAGAACAAGGAGGGGAAGATAAGAAAGGATAAGGACAGAGGATTGGCAGAAAAGGTGGGGTGGAGAGAGTGACATGATTAGAGGTGGGGGTAGAGATGAATGGGGGTAGAAGGTTGAAGATGGATGGGGATGCTGAGAAAAAAAAGAAGTCGCTTAGGGATAATAGATCAGAGAGTAGGGGGGGATGATAAGGTGTGGGTGAGCCGGGTAGAGAGATATAGATGTACATAAAGTTGGCTATAGTGAGTGGGGAGGGCATGGAAGGAATTCCTCAAAACACCAACCAGTCAGACATAAAGAAATGGGAATGAAGGAAAAGAGAGTTATGATAATAATGAACTTATTGTATACAGTGC
Source organism: Octopus sinensis (assembly GCF_006345805.1). Lineage (NCBI taxonomy): Eukaryota > Metazoa > Mollusca > Cephalopoda > Octopoda > Octopodidae > Octopus > Octopus sinensis. The sequence goes on along the minus strand of NC_042998.1, from coordinate 204,286,719 downwards.
TCAGGTGCTCAGGGTATTATCTTGGTTGCACGTCGCTGAATGGTTACCAGACGATTAATATCCTGGGCAAGATAGGGGTTCCACACCGGTGATGCAAATTCTAGGTGAGGTCTTACCATAGCTATATAAAGCTGCAGATAGATAGCCGGAGAGCGGCTCACAAAGGACTTGGTGAGTGATGCCAAGACACCCTCAGCCTTCTTGACAATTTTAGCGATGTGTTTTGTCCAACGCAAATCGCTGTCGACAATAATGCCCAGGTCACATTCACAAGAAGACTTTTTGAGATTAGTGTTGTGGAGGGAGTAGGTGGACGCTGGGTTTTTCCTCTCAAAATGGAGTTAAATAACACCAGAAGTTTTTCAGGTGATTTCATCGTTTCATGTAAAGACCTGGATTTTGTTTTTAGGGGGGGAGGCACGAAAAAAGTGAAATACAAATCAATTACAGAAAAAGTTATAACATTTATAGAGAAAAGAGACGTGAAGGATGCTGGAAGGTTGCTGGAAGGATGCTTGGGGATTGCTTGTGACTTTGTGAGCTGCGGTCGAGAACTGTTATGAAAAGCAAATTCTTCAGGTTGATTAACTGTAATTCACAGGACTGAAAGATCTAATCCACTGAAATGCAGTTCCATTGAGACAACAGCTTTAGAGATAGAGGAAGAATTTAGAACGTTTAGCTTTGAGACAGAATTTCAAATCTGGATCCTGAAAAGCAACATTCCAGAGAATCATGAGAAGGCAGTGGTTGGTACCAGATATGAACAGCTATAAGAACATGGAACAAGGGAGAGTTTTTGTAAAAAGGTAAGAGACAAGAGATAATAAAGCAGCAACTTGGAAGAAGGAGAACTAAAAACAATAGCAGAGAATATAAGGATTAGGGTAAAAAATAAAACTCCAGGTTGCTGGCAGAAGAACAAAAAGAAAAAAGGACCTCAAAAGCAATAAATACAGAAAGAAATGCAAGAAAGAATTCAAACGAGAGAGAGAGAGAGAAGGGAGAGAGGGAGGGAGAGAGGGAGATGTAGGGAGGGAGGGAGTGGGAGAGAGAGGAGAGAAAGAGAGGGGGAGAGAGGAGGAGGGAGGGAGAGAAAGAGAGAGAGTGAGTGATAGAGAGGGGGAGAGAGAAGGAGGGAGAGGGAGGGAGGGAGAGAGAGAGAAGAGAGGGAGGGAGGGAGTGGGAGAGAGAGAGTGAGAGAGAAGGAGGGAGAGGGAGGGAGAGAAAGAGAGAGAGAGAGAGAGAGAGAGAGAATAGTGTGTTAAGATGTCTACTAGCAGAAATAAGATGCTGAAAAATGGAAAAAAGGTCTGGAGATTAATTTGAAAAAACTAAATCTGAAAATAAAGAACAAGATGTAAAAGAGAGAGAGTGAGGAAAGAAAGAATGAAAGAATATGGATAAAGACTATATTTTGTGGAAAATGGGGCCAAGGACGGAAGGAATGGTTAAATAGAAAAAGGAAACTTCCTGGAGGCAAAGATTAGAGAATAAAACCCAAGAGATGGGGGTGGTGGGGGGTAGAATGGAGAGAAATCTGCTGGAGATAAACAGGGCAGATCTTATTAAGAAAGCTATTTAAGTCTTATCTCAGCACATTACCAAATCATTGTGTTTGACTCAGTTTAAAACTAGACAAGAATTAAGTAGGATTTAGGGGGAGGTAGGGGTGGGGGGTGGGAGAGAACCCGAAACAAAACTTTGAAGGTTTTTAATTAAAATAAGAAAGTTTTCATTCAACTGGTTCTTGCATTGGATTTCCAATCTTTAGTTCCCCTCTTCATATATGTTAAACCATCTTTCTCTACTGTGGCCCCACTAAGTCAAAGGGCATCTTGATCTTGTGAGCTAAATGGTGACCTCACTCGAGTTGATGCCCTGGAAAAAAGCATTCGTCAAACTGTAAAATGGTTGGTTAGAAAATGTAACCAGGTGTAGAAACCAATCAGACAATCAGA
>NC_042998.1:204212258-204279758 GCF_006345805.1 Octopus sinensis | reverse complement strand
TAGAAGACACTTGCCCAAGGTGCCATGCAGTGGGACTGAACCCGGACCCATGTGGTTGGTAAGCAAGCTACTTACCACACAGCCACTCCTACGCCTGTGCATTTTTAGTGCTTATTGTACCTTCACATCTGCCACACACAAAGACTATATTTCCCGTTAACCTTCCTGTGATACCACTGCACCTCTTACATGTCCAAAGCTTGCACTGGATCCAATGTATGGGGTTTCTGCTAAACCCTTCTTACATATCGAGCAGAGCCATTACTCTGAAGAGACTTGGGTTTGGAGAATAAATTAGTAGAGAATTCAAATGGAAGACTTACTTTTAAGCAAGAAGTTTGTATCATACAACCAGGTGTGGTGGTCTCATGTGGGTTGGTATCTGAAGAGCTTTTAAGTGTTTAGCATTCAGATTTCTCTGGCAAATGCAAGCCCCATTTATTTATATTGTTTTGAATAATCATTCATTATCTTATAGATTTGAGATTTTGAATGACATTGTAGCATAGGTGTGAGAGGTCTGATCTGCTCAGTTTGACCATAAAACAGGTGAAATATCAGGGTTTGATTTGGCCAGTTTAAATGTTAAATGGTTAAACCTTTCAGGCAAATCATCATCATCATCATCATCGTCGTTTAACATCCGCTTTCCATGCTAGCATGGGTTGGACGATTTTGACTGAGGTCTGGCGAACCAGATGGCTGTACCAGGCTCCAGTCTTGATCTTGCAGAGTTTCTATAGCTGGATGCCCTTCCTAAAGCCAACCACTCCGAGAGTGTAGTGGGTGCTTTTTACGTGCCACCGGCACGGGGGCCAGTCAGGCGGTACTGGCAATGATCTCACTCAAATCTTTTTACACATGCCACCGGCACAGGTGCCAGTAAGGCGAAGCTGGTAACGATCACGCTTGAATGGTGCCCTTTTACGTGCCGCCGGCACGGAAGCCAGTTATCCGCTCTGGCAACGATCACAATCGGATGGTGCTCTCGGCACCCTACTAGCATGGGCACAAGTGCCAGGAAGGCGACACTGATGACGATCACACTTGAATGGTGCCTTTTATGTGCCACTGGCACGGAAGCCGGTTAGCCGCTCTGTCAACGATCACACTTGTATGGTGCTCTTTGCACCCTGCTAGCATGGATGCCTGTCATCAAATTTGATTTTGATATATAGAAACTTGATTCTGGGGTTCTTTGTAGACCCTTTATTAAATTAGCCATTCTTTTTGTTGCAGCATCTTCTAAAAGATGCCACAACAAATATTTCAAAGATAATAAACCAAACAATGAACAGCCTTCTATGAATTAAAATTTCAACATTGCATTTTTTGCTGTCTGAGATTTTATATTATTGAGAAGAAAATAATCAGGAGACAGACAGACAGACATACTCACTCTCTCCCCCTCTCTCACACACACACATACGCTTACATAAACATGCATCCACACACACACACATACACATTTTTATAGTTATAGCGTGGGAGGCAGAAATGGTGATGTAATGAAAAGTATATAAATATTTTTCTTTCCACTTTTTTCTTTTTTTACAACTTTACAACCAAATTTCTTTGATAATTACATTGATTTCAGTCTCATTACAATACCAGTTCTATGAAAGCCATTTTATATAGTCTATATCTAACTTTAATAATGGCTTCAATGATTAGGTTTGTTTTAGGAGATAATCAATGGTTTTCAATATTATAGGATTTTTAAAAAATAGTCACAGATAATCAGATATGCTGTCTACCCTATGATTAAATAAGTACACACCCACCCACACAGACACACTGCATGCACACACACATGATGATGGTGGATGTCCATCACTTGGTGATGAGAAATCAGTTGTTAAACCAACAGAGTTATCTGCTCCTGAACTGGCTGAATATCTCACAGATGCATGTAGCTTTACAATCACCATTACACAGTAAACAAGATTGCTCCTGTTGAATTACTGGTACAATCCACATGATGGGCTTCTGTACAGTTTCTGTCAACCTAATGTCACTCACTAGACCTGAAGCTACAGAAAACAATCACCTAACACGAAATTGTCCTTACCTGGAAGTTTCCCTTACCTGCAGATATTGTAATTATTTTCAGACCCTAATGCATAGAACTTCATTTTATTAAACCATTTTTCTCTTGTAATTAAAGTTGATTTTGTTTTTTGTCAACAGTCAGTCATGGTTAGCAAACAGAATCCTCTGCCCAATCAGCTTTAAATATCTCTGTCATCGTTTGTTCCATAATCTTCATTGCTGCACCATTCAAAACTATTGAATTCCAACAGAAGGTTCACTTCTGTCGGTCTGATCAACAGAAGTGCGGAAATCTGACATACACTTCACAGAGTTTTTCTGCTTCAGTAAAACACTAAATTTTATTCTAAAGTAGCAGTATCGCCCGGCATTGCTTGGGTTTGTTTCGACCCTTAAGAATTGGAATTTTTGAAAAGTAAAAATTTTGCATTATGTAGCTTGTTATTCTCTTTAAGTGAACATTTTTCTGGTTGAAATACACTGAAAAATGGCAACACAGCAGTCAAAAAATCGTAAAAAATAGGGATTTTCATAGAAAAAAAAGCATCTATTTGATGTAAATAATTTTTGGTTTTCACCTTCTATCATACTCTCAATTTTGGTCAACTTGCGCCGCAGGGTCTCGGAGGAGATAGTGTTAGTTGAAGGCTACCAAACCTGCCATACACAGACAACTTCAGCTTTATAGAGAGAAAGATTTGGCAGCCAAATGATATTTTCTCAACTTTGTTTCGTACCTATGTTCCCATGTGAATCTTTCTCTCATATATAAAAAGTATGTTCCACCCCAAAATCTCATTCCAATTTCTTAACTTCCTTTACTACATTGGTAGATGCTGACTACCAATGCAGTTCCAAGTATTGTGCTATAATACCAACACATAATAAATAACAAATACTCACGGTACCTTTAAAGAGATAGTTTGCTGCCATAAGGATTAGTGTGGAAAGACAACTCACCTGAAAGAGAAAAGAAAATGAAAACTTGAGTAAACATTTTATGTATTAAAAAGCTAGATCAGGTAAAAAAAATTATAATGAAATTCAATAAGTGTCGTGTGGTAAGAAGTTTACTTCACAATTACATGGTTACAGGTTCAGTCCTACTGTGTAGCAACTTGGGTAAGTGTTTTCTACTATAGACTTGAGCCGACCAAAGCCTTGTGATTGGATTTTGTAGATGGAAACAGAAGCTTGTCATGTGTATATGTGTATGCATGCATATGTGTGTTCCACACCTATTTCTTTACTACCCACAAGGTGCTAAACACAGAGAGGACAAACAAGGACAGACAAACGGATTAAGCCGATTATATCGACCCCAGTGCATAACTGGCACTTAATTTATCAACCCCGAAAGGATGAAAGGCAAAGTCGACCTTGGCAGAATTTGAACTCAGAACGTAGTGGCAGACGAAATACTGCTAAGCATTTCACCTGATGTGCTAACGTTTCTGCCAGCTTGCCACCTTTGTGTGTTCCATACCACTGCTTCACAACCAATGCTAGTGTGTTTATATCCCTGTAACTTAGCAGTTCGGCAAAAGAGACCAATAGAATAATTCAAGGCAGTGCCACAACACTGAAACGATTAAAGAAAAAATATACAAGTCTTTGTTTTGATTCTTGTTGCTCACCATTCCTGTTTGCAGATTAACTGAAAGAGACACACATCATTTGGAAAATGATGGGGAAAAGGTTGAAAAGACAGTGATTGATGACTAATGAGTGACCAACAAACAGCCAGTTCTTGAAGAATGCTAATGATATAAATACCCTGGTGTTAAGGGCAGAGGAAATAGCACAGGTGGACCTAATGAAGGAGTGAGATGAAACTGCTCAATTGCAGAGCTATTTCCAAGTTGGACAGTCACAAAGGGATTCATTTCGATGCGGCCTTTCAATTACAAAACATTCTTGTTGGTAAGGTAAGAAAAAAAAAAAAAATTAAGAGAAAGAGAAAAACTAAAATATCTTTGATATTAAGGCAAAAATTTGAATATTCACAATCACAACTAATTGTTATTATCACAAATAATTAATGGTGCGATGCAATACATTTTATAATTCAAGTCAAGATCATCATCATCATTTAACTTTTCTGCATTCAGATTACTCTGTTCAACACAATGCTTATTTATTAATATTGCTTTGAGTTAATCCTGGATTATCTCATAGCTTGAGATTTTGAGGATGTAATTGTTTATGTTTAGAATGACACGGTAGGGTAGGTGTGAGAAGACAGTTGTGGCCAGTTTGTGCATAAAACAGGTGGAATATTTGGGCCAGATACGGTCAGTTTGAATGCCAAAGGGGGGGGGTTGATGCTTGCTTTCCATGCTTGGAAATTTTCGACAGCCAGAAGCTCTTCCTGTTGCCAACCCTTATCTGTCTCCAGAATAATATTTCCCCAGGGGTCAGATATATTTTTCACAAAAGATTGCAAAGGAACAACATCCCCTGCACGATGCCCCCCCCCCCCCCAGCAGCAGCAGCGGTCAATAATACAGTAATTTCTCTTTGTATAATGGTCATTTTTCATAGCGTTTTTCTGATGGTCATATAACTGAAGAGATGGTGGCGTGGATTTCCACCTCAGTATCCGAGTTTTATCTATATATATATATGTATAAAAAATTTATATAAAAATACAAAATGGGACAAGAACGCAAAACATCCAAATAGACGACACAAAAAACGGACGGGTCATTCGAAGCCTCTAATCTTCAGTCAAGAAACGGATCATCCTCGCAATTTCGGCTGATTAATCTTGAGATCGCTCAGATCCGGCCAGCCCCAAGGAAAAACTAAGCTGCGAGCATTAGATTTCTTGGAAAAAGTATCGAATGTATACGAAACAAGGATAGAAAAATGGACGATGCCACACGAATATAAATACAAAAAACAAAAATAATAATAACAGGACAAAAACAAGAGGTGTCTTTCGACTTTAGACAGTTTAACTTAGCTTAGCTGGCATATTTGGAAAGGCTAGTTGACCGGCGGTCACGTGAGAAGAGAAGAGAGAGAAAAAAAGGGGCAAAGGAATCAAAGAAAGAGAGAAAAAGAGGGACAAAGGCACCAAAGAGGGGGAGAAGAGAGAGAAAGAAGGAATTAGAGACAGAAATATATACATACACACACACACACATATATATATATATATACATATATATTTATATACATATATATATATACATACCCATGCCAGCATGGAAAGCGGACGTTAAATGATGATGATGATACATAATATATATATATATATACATATATATATATACATATATATATATTGTTTTTTCTGGCACTCCGTCGGTTACAACGAAGACGGTTCCAGTTGATCCAATCAACGGAACAGCCAGCTTCGTGAAATTAACATGCAAGTGGCTGAGCACTCCACAGACACGTGTACCCTTAACATAGTTCCCGGGAAGATTAAGCGTGACACAGAGTGTGACAAGGCTGGCCCCTTTGAAATACAGGTACAACAGAAACAGGAAGAAGGAGTGAGAGAAAGTTGTGGTGAAAGAGTACAGCAGGTTTCGCCACCCCCACCCCCCTGCTGGAGCCTCATGGAGCTTTAGGTGTCTCTGCTCAATAAACACTCGCAACGGCTGGTCTGGGAATCGAAACCGCGATCCAACGACCATGAGTCCGCTGCCTTAACCACTGGGCTATTGCGCCTCCGCACACACACACACACATATATATATATAATGTGCATTGTCCGTTTGATTGGAAAATTTCTATAAGTGGCTGAAGATTGCTTGACATTTTGAAACTGGTGTAATACTTACAGTGTTTAATAAAATGAAGTAGCATGAAACGATCATACCACATTACCTCGGATATACTTGTTGCTTATTTTGATTATATATATATATACACACACACGTATACACACAGTGATGGATTTTGAATGAAAATGGAAGTACAAAGAAGTATTATTTTCCAAAGTGCCTGCAGACTGCTTCTTCGTTGAAATAAAGACTAAAATATTTGACTCCATTGTGTTTATGAAGCCACAACAGATTTAAAACAAAAGCCTGTGTCTGTAAAGTCAGCTTGATAATTCTCCAGATGGAAAACACTTACAGTCAACATTTGTAATGTTTCAACTATGGAAGGAAATCAAGCACATAATTTATTACACAGACAACGTTTATATTATTTCGGAAGACAAGTGACTGATAAACCATGGAACACAACTGAAGCCATATATTCTTATTTCTTTATTGCCCACAAGGGGCTAAACACAGAGGGGACAAACAAGGACAGACAAACGGATTAAGTCGATTATATCGAACCAGTGCATAACTGGTACTTATTTAATCGACCCCGAAAGGATGAAAGGCAAAGTTGACCCCGGCGGAATTTGATCTCAGAACGTAGTGGCAGACAAAATGCCGCTAAGCATTTCGCCTGGCGTGCTAACAATTCTGCCATCTCGCCGCCTTTGAAGGCATATATTCTACGAGAGAGAGAATATTTATTTGATTTGTGAGACAACTGACTGACAAATAGAAATTTTAAAGTATGACAAACACAGATTCATCGTCATCATCATTTAACATCTGTCTTCCATGATGGCATGGCCGGATTGTTTGACAGGATCTAACCTGTGCTGTTGTCACATAAGAAGCACCCAGTACACTCTGTAGTGTGGCTGATGTTGGGAAAGTTATCTAGCTGTAGAGCTTGTCAGCTCCTGTCAAACCATCCAACCCATGCCAGCATAGATAACGGATGCTAAATGATGATGATGATGACAATATCTTGCTGGTGTACTTTGCTGAACTAAGGGGTCAACTGAGGGTTGAAGTACAGCCATCATGCACTTCACTCTGCCGTGGAGTGCACCGAGAGATGTTCAAACATTACCAAGGTAGTTGCACCACAGCACGGGACATAGATGTTAAATGTTGATGAAAGGTATACTCAACCAGCCACAGCAAGACAAAAGTGGGGGTGAGGAGGTTCTTTAGTCCTGCTGCAGACCTCTCCAGGGCTGGATGTATGATGTAATGCTATCCAGTCTATACGGGTTCCTGGAAGGTGCGGGGGGGGGGGGGCATCCAGCAGTTAGACAAAAAAAAAAAAGAAACAAAATTGACTTGTACCACAAGGATGGGTAGTTTTCTCTGCTGGGGTATGCACTGGCTGATGGAAGTTCATGTGATGCTGGGATGTAAAAGGATGATGATGATGGTGGTGGTGGTAGTGATGAAATTTTTTCTTTATTTACTCCTCTCACCCACCCCACCCATTCTCTCTCTCCCCTCTCTCTTTCCCTCTCTCCCTCTCTCTTTCTCTCTCTCCCCACCTCCCTGGCTGCTTAAGTCTGAAATATTTACATAAAACAAAAAAAAACTACATGTGAATTCTAACCCCTGTTTTAATAGAAACCAGAATTTTTTTATCAAATATTAAAACAACTAGACATTATTCGGTAATCTTTTAATAGTTTATTAATGGAAAAAGCAGAAGATGAAGCTGGGGGGAGGGTGGGGGGATGGAGAAAAAAAGAAAAACAAATAAAGAAACAATAAAGCAGTTGAGAACTGTGACTCTTGGTTTGATTCTCAAAAGACTAAGATATTAAAAAAACCACCAACACAAACACTGTTTGTAGCGGAAAAAACTAAATGATTGAAAGACCCGTCCGACTGTGGCCTGATTAGAAAACAAGACAATAACTATTTAAGTCGAAAGATTAAAAACAATAAAAGATTTAAAAGACAACTATTTTAGAATCATCATCATCATCATCATTTAACGTCCGCTTTCCATGCTAGCATGGGTTGGACGATATGACTGAAGTCTGGCAAACCAGACTCCAATCTGATCTGGCAGAGTTTCTACAGCTGGATGCCCTTCCTAACGCCAATCACTCCGAGAGTGTAGTGGGTGCTTTTATGTGCCACCGGCATGAGGGCCAGTTAGGTGGTACTGGCAACGGCCACGCCCAAATGGTGCTTTTTATGTGCCACCTGCACAGGAGCCAGTCCAGTGGCACTGGCGACGACCTCACTCGAATGTTTCACATGCCACCAGCACAAGTGCTAGTAAGGTGACGCAGGTAACGATCACCCTCGAATGGTGTGTTTAACGTGCCATCAGCATGGAAGCCAGCTTGTTGCTCTGGTAACGATCTCACTCGTATGGTACTCTTAGCGCTCCACTAGCAGCGGATGCCAGTCACCGAGTCAGAATGTAACACATTTGTTGGCCATTATATGGAAAATGCATGGAGAAAATTGCTGAAGGTGGAAAAATATTGATGGTGAAGCTGCAAATGTTGAGAGGGTCTTCAAATGAAATGGAAGGCTTTCCGTTCCTTGTAACAGCAACAAGTCAGACACGAAAGGTTAAATGAGAATTAGTTGAGTCGACTGGGCGTGAATGGAAGAGAAGAAAATTCTAGATAAATCAAGGAATTTGTGAGTGTGTTTATGTAACATGGCCAGTGACAAGCTTATCTTTGCATGCTGGTTGGGAATATATATATATATTTATATATATATATATATCAGTATATATATGGGCTGAATGACTACTACTACTACTAGTACTACTACTACTACTACTACTACTACTACTAGTAACAATAATAACAATGAATGGTGTACCCTTATCAAACGAGTAGTCATGATGGGTATATTAAACTTTGTATATTTGTACTCCAGCGCCACTTTGATGGCATGCACTGCTCTCTCACTCACTCACTACTACTACTACTACTACTAATAATAATAATGAAAACAACAACAGCAATAATAATAAAAACAATAATAAGTGCTGAATGTTGTTGACTAGAAGCCAGCCGAGCAGAAGGAAGGCAACTTGCTTGGAAGTGAGGTTTCAGATGTCAGTAAAGATCCAGTCTGCTGGAATGGATGTGGAACACAAAGATCTCCTCCACTATTTATATTGGAAATAAAACCTGGCATTTAGGTTGTGGGAAGAGGATTTCTCTTTTTATTTTTTCATACCTAATTATGTGATTTAGGGTTATAAAAACTAATATCTACCTACCTACAGAAATGAATAACCAAAAGGTTTCCTTTCAGGTAATGGAATATTAGCATAAAGCAACCATCAATTCAGTGAATGGTTGAAAGGAAGTGTTCAGTTACAAATTCTAACCAACAGTATGGGGCAGTGATGATGGTCTTGGAATATACCTGTTTCTTTATTACCCACAAGGGATTAAACATAGAGGGGACAAACAAGGACAGACAAAGGGATTAAGTCGATTACATCGACCCCAGTGCGAAACTGGTACTTTATTTATCGACCCTGAAAGGATGAAAGGCAAAGTTGACCTTGGTGGAATTTGAACTCAAAACGTAACGCAGACGAAATACCGCTACGCATTTCGCCTGGCGTGCTAACGTTTCTGTCAGCTCGCTGCCCTTGGTCTTGGAATATAAAATAGCGTGTGGGTCTATATAATCAGAGGTGTGCTGGCAAAATCATTTGCAAGCTGGGTAAAATGCTTTGTGGCACCCCCTCCGGTTTTACATTCCGAGTTGAAATTCAGCCAAAACCTACTTTGCCTTTATTCTTCTGGGGTCAATAAGATAAGTAGTAGTTGAGTACTGAGGTTGATGTAAGACTCAGCTTCTCTCCTGAAATTGCTGGCCTTGTGCCAAAATTTGAAATCAGTATGTAACAGCTTGGTGATAACATTCTCTAATATAGGGGAGCAACAAATGGCTGTTCACTGCAGAACAGTGTAGAGCTAACAGTGAATATAAAGAACAGTTTTGCATGCAAAAAGTACAGAGTAAAAGTATTGGCTTACTCAATATGCCTGTGTTTAACTATACAAGCTTCATGCAGATGGCGGACTGAGAAAATTTCCAGAACCATATAAGAGATACTGATATTTTTGTCTATATGTCACAGACCCTCCCAAAACCAGACACCAATATCTAAGTAATGATTGTCCAAGCATAATTGATTGGTTACTTATGAAGAAAACCAGACAAAAGAACTGATCCCCACAAACTATGAAGCAACAAACACTTTCCAGTTTGGGGATATGGTTAAGAGCGCGGGCTACTAACCCCAAAGTTCCGAGTTTGATTCCAGGCAGTGACCTGTATAATAATAATAATAATGATAATAATAATAATATCGAAACACTAGCCATTAACAAAGTAGCACCAACAATTATAAAATTCATAGGACACTCTATGAATAAATGGCAAACAGTCCTACACCTCCAAACAAAAGAGGGACTCGTGAAAACCAAAACCATCCCCATTAGAAGAGGAATATTCCAGGGAGACACGCTCTCTCCACTCCTTTTCTGCTTGGCACTGTCACCTCTATCTGATATGCTAAATAGAACTGGATGCGGATATAAATGTTACGGCAAAACGATCAGCCACCTTTTATATATGGATGACCTAAAACTATACGCTGCAAATGACAAACAGCTGGAAACACTATTAAAGACAGTTCATGGATTTACCAAAGAAATAGATATGAAATTTGGATTAGAAAAATGCGCCAAAGTAACCATGAAAAGAGGAAAACTAATTAAGAGTAACAACATCACACTAGATAAAACCAATGAAATAAAAGAATTAGACCAAAGCCAAACTTACAAATACTTAGGAATCCATGAACTAGATAAGACACAACACACACAAATGAAAGAGAAAATAAAAAAAGAATATTATAGACGAGTTATATCAATACTAAACACAGAGCTCAATGCTAAAAACAAGATAATAGGTATCAACACTTTAGCTGTCCCAGTTATAAGTTACAGCTACAATATCCTTAACTGGACACTAAATGAACTAACCAAAATAGATAGGAAAACGAGAAAAATAATGACAGGATCTAGGATGCATCACCCAAAATCTGACATAGAAAGACTATATATACAACGTATAGAAGGTGGCAGAGGCCTTATAAAGTTGGAAAACTACTATAAAATAACCACCATAGAACTGCAAAAATACCTACTTCAGAAGCAAGGAAAACTGATACAAATAGCGGCAAAAGACTGTTCTCAGTATTTAAGGAAGCTGACAAATACAAACAAGAAATCATACCACCTAATAAATATGAAGAAGAAGAAGAAGAAACAACAAAAGCTATAAAACAAATGAAATCCAAACTAAAACTAGAACAGCAACGGACCATGATAAAACGATGGCAAGAAAAGCCCCTTCATGGTAAATACTGGACTAAACTAAATGCAAAAGAAATAGACAAAGAAAAATCCCAGCAATGGTTGAGAAGCTCAGGACTCAAAGCAGAGATAGAGGGATTTTTAATTGCAGCACAAGACCAAAGCCTCCCCACCAGAAATTACCAAAAACATGTAATGAAAAGAAATATAACAAGTAACTGCAGAATATGTGGAGATGGACAAGAAACAATAAATCATATTATCTCTGGCTGCCCAGCCCTGGCTAAGAAGGAATATATTCACAGACATGACAGAGTTGGGACCTACATACACTGGAAGCTATGCCAACATTATGGAATAACTACAGAAAAAAGATGGTATAGGCACACACCAGAAAAGGTCACAGAAAACGAGAAAGCAACCATACTCTGGGATATTCCAATACACACTGATAGAGAAATTAAGGCCAACAGACCAGATATAGTTGTCAGAAATCATGAAGAAAAAAAATGCTTTCTAATTGATGTATCAATACCGGCAGATGACAACGTGTCTCTAAAAGAAATGGAGAAACTCTCAAAATACAAAGACCTGGAAATAGAGGTAACCAGAATGTGGAATCTAAAAACAGAAACAATTCCTATCATAGTAGGTGCATTAGGCATAATAAAAAAATATTCAGACAAATACATAACAAAAACACCAGGACTTACAAACACATATAACATACAGAAAATTGCACTACTAGGCACTGCACACATCCAATGCAAAACACTTTCAATACGATAACCATCAGAGCATCACAACAAATCACAGCACATACCCAAGGCACACAGAGCTGCGCTCGGTAGTGAAGTGAAAGCACGCTATAAAAATAAAACTACTGAATGATAATAATAATAATAATAATAACATCGAAAAATGCCTTAGGAATGAGAACCCAGGATCCAAATTTCCCCAAGACACCTAATGAAGGCTGGAGGGTAGATCAAACGAAATGTTGTGTCAACAACAAACAAGATGAGGACAAATATCCGTCAAATGCAAATAATGTAAACACTTTCCATTTTATAAGAATGAAGGACAACCCCAAATTATGAGACCAAAATTCACAATCAAGCGTAGCATTTGCATTATCAGCTGCCCATTTGGCCATCACTATGGTGTGGGTCAAGGCTTGCAATTTTGGGGAAGAAGGGGACGTTGGTCATATTTCCAGTTCAGGGTTTATCAATCACTCATCATCACCATCACCACTACTCTCATCATCATTGTCACCATCATCACAATCAACACCACCACCTGGACGCATGCGGTTGAGATGCATGCTTCTTACCACACAGCCAAACCTGTACCTTCTTGTGTTTGGACCCTCAATTGACATGAAATATGTCTGGTCACGGGGAAATAGGATCTTACTTGGAAACAAGTGAAGGTTGGTGACAGGAAGGGCATCCAGCCATAGAAAATCAGCAATGTGAAATAAAATGCCTTGCTCAAGAGCACAACAGGCCACCAGGAACTGAACTCATGATCTTACGATTGTGAACTGAATACCTTACCCATTAAACCACGCTAAGCTGGGACTTAAAACCCTGAGAAACTTGACATAAGAGGACTAAAATGACATCATAATTAAAACTGTGTTACGCAAAATACACTTTGGAGGCTGGATTTTAGATGAGGGTGGGTGGAGGTGGACTGACTAATTGAGAGGGGTGGGCATTGTTTTGTTAAGTAGTATTGTCTATGGTATATCCAATACTACTTAAACGTAATGCTTAAGACTCATCCAATCCACCCCCCCCCCTGTTGCTGGCAGGAGCGCTATGTTTACAGTTTAAGTACAATATCTGAGAAAGCCAGCTATCTCCATTCATTTCCTGTTAAATAATTACTTCCTCCTATTAGCTGACTTCACCAGCAGAAGCATTATTATTATTCACTGGTACCAACCTTGTATATACAATCTCTTTCACACACTCTTCTGTGTATATATATATATACCGGAGTAAGCACATAATTGTGAAACAAGGTGGAAAAAAGAGTACTCAAATACCAGAGGTAGAGTAATATGCGTTATTTAAAAGCAGCAGAAATAAAACAAAAGCTGTTACTCGGAGTTTCCCGTTCCCGTTCGTCAGAAACTCTGAGTAACAGCTTTTGCTATATTTCTGCTGCTTTTAAATAAAGTATATATATCATCATGGCTTAACGTCCGCTTTCCATGCTAGCATGGGTTGGACGGTTCGACCGGGGATCTGGAAAGTCAGAAGGCTGCACCAGGCTCCAGTCTGATCTGGCAGTGTTTCTACAGCTGGATGCCCTTCCTAACGCCAACCACTCCGTGAGTGTAGTGGGTGCTTTTTACGTGCCACCTGCACAGGTGCCAGGCGAGGCTGGCAATACATGTATGTATATATATGTATATATGTGTGTGTGTGTAAGTGAGTATGTGAGCGTGAGTGCATGTGTGTGCACCAGTGCACGCGTATGTATGTGTACTAATGTAAATCAGTTCTGAGTTATATCCCTTTACATAGAAAAAGAAGAATATAAAAAAAACGGTAGAAAACTTAATAATCCCATGAAAATATACAGAGTTAAAGTAGGTACAGGGTTCCACAGGCATAACCCCAACAATGTCAAACCATTCAACCCATGCCAGCATGGAACATGGACATAAAATGGTGGTGATAATGATTATAAGAGACAATATATTGGAAATGGAATGTAGGTGACATAACTGGTAAACGAGAAAATTACTATTTGTAAATCTCACAATGAGAGATATTCAGCAAGGGTACTTTGGAGTAAAGATTGTTTGCCAACATAACATGGCAGTCCTGGTTGAGGACTCCAAAGTACTGTTGCTGAATATGGGATTTACAAATAGTAATTTTCTAATTTACAGATCAGTAACAAGTTGTCACTTTGAAAACTATATTTCAAATGGGAATTTGGCAGCGCCACCTATAGCCAAACAATTATTCTATGCTGATGAAGGGAAATAACCTGGAAATTGTGATACACAGATATTGTTTTGCGCTGAGTGGGGGTACTAGATTCCCTTGTTCGAAAAATATAAGGACACAGATCGTGTCGTATAGCCAGCTGGGGACGATGTTTCCTGGGGCTAAATTACAGCAGCATTCGTCCGAAACAAAACCAAGGCAGAATGAGTATCTCAAGTCATTTAGAATAGTTTAATTAGGATAAGGTCAATCAGAAGTCTTACAGCCGTTTCTGCGATAACCCAACTGGTTGGTTAGCATGTCCACCTGACCCTTTAATTTGTCTATTTACTCCTTTATTCTTCTGTTCCATACCTTATGAACTGTGAATTTTATCCCTTGTAAACTGTAAATTTTCCCTGTCTAAAATATTCATACCTTGTCTCTGATGATGGAAGATCCAGTTTGTGGACATGCTAACCAACCACTTGGGTTATCCCAGAAACAGCAGTAAGACTTCAAATTCACCTTTCCCTAATTAAATTATTCTAAATGACTTGAGATACTCGTTTGGCCTTGGTTTTGATTCTTCATCTAATATAATAAATATCATCATTTATATACATATAAGTTATCTTTTACTTGTTTCAGTCATTAGTGTTTGGCCATGCTGGAGCACTACCTTGAAGAATTCTTTTCGAAGTTACAGGAACATAAATATACCAACCCTGATTGTCAAACAGTAGTAGGGGACAAACATGGACACAAAGACACACACACACTTATATACAATGGGCTTCTTTCAATTTCATCATCATCATCATTTAACGTCCGTTTTCCATGCTGGCATGGGTTGGACGGTTCGACCGGGGTCTGGGAAGCCAGGAAGCTGCACCAGGCTCCAGTCTGATCTGGCAAAGTTTCTATAGCTGGATTCCCTTCCTAACGCCAACCACTCCGTGAGTGTAGTGGGTGCTTTTTACGTGCCATGGCATGGAAGCCAGTCAAGGCGGTGCTGGCATCGACCACGTATGGAGGGTGCTTTTTATGCGCCACCAGCACAGGTGCCAGGGGAGGCTGGCAATCCACTCACAAGGTTTTGGTGGGCCTCAGGTAATAGTAGAAGACACTTACCCAGTGAGATTGAACCTAGAATCAAATGGTTGGGAAGCAAACGTTTTACCACACAGCCACACCCATGCATACGCACACACATTTTATGAGAATTTTATTGTAATTTGATTGGTTGGGATGAAAATTTACAGGACAGAGGTGTCATTTTCCATTTACTAAAAGATATATTTTTTTTGTTTTATTTTATTCAAACATTTATTTATTTTTGCAAAGTGCAGAATCATTAGCTGCAGTTTTTGGTAATTGTGTTATGGCTACAGATTCCATTATGAGTCAACCGTTTTGATGAATATTTAAATCCCTCCATTCATCAACAATAATGTTTGGTGACTTTAATGAGACAGAAATTGGTTTAGGACAAAGTTTTCTTTCCAAGCCATCATCATCATCATCATCATCATTTAACATCCATCTTCCATACTGGCATTGGTTGGGTAGTGTGAAAGGAACTGGTCAACCAGAGGACGGTGCCAAGTTACACTGTCTGATTTAGCATGGTTTTATGGCTGGATGTCCTTCCTATTGTCAGCCACTTTACAGAGCGGACTGGGTGCTTTTAGTATGGTACCAACACTGGTGAGGTCTGCTTTGGCATGGTTTCTATGGCTAGATCCCCTTTCAAATGCCAACCACTTTACAGAGTGGACTGAATGCTTTTTATATAGTGCCAGCATTTGCATGGTCACCAAAAAGCTTCCAAGACAATGACCTTTTGAGTGGGGAGGTATCGAGGGGGAGGGTATTGAAGAAGGTGGCTGTAAGCCAGGTAATGAGCATCACTGTCAAAATATTTTTAATTTCATCGTTATGACTAGACATATTTTTAAAATTAGAGCTGTGGTTGTAAATTCTTTTATAAATTCAGATAATTTTCAGATTAAAGGAACAATGGGGTATTCTTTTCTGCTAATCTCTCTCTATACAAAGCTGAAGTTGTCTGTGTATGGTGGGTTTGGTAGCCTTCAACTAACACTATCTCCTCCGAGACCCTGCGGCACAAGTTGACCAAAATTGAAAGTATGATAGAAGAAGGCTTGCTCTTCATTCTGTAGAAGAAAAAATTCAAATCGGACCATGTTAACACCAAAAATTATTTACATCAAACACGTGCTTTTTTTCTATGAAAATCCCTATTTTTTAATGATTTTTTGACTGCTGTGTCACCATTTTTCGGTGTATTTCAACCAGAAAAATGTTCACTCAAAGAGAATAACAAGATACATAATGCAAAATTTTTACTTTTCAAAAATTCCAATTCTAAAGGGTCGAAAGAAACCCGAGCAATGCCGGGCGATACTGCTAGTGAAAATAACAAGACACTTATAATCCACAATCCTTATCTATGTAAATCAAATTGATTGTTTATTGATGACTATTGTACAACCATTTCTGGTGAGAATTTTTAGAACAAATTTGTTTTGATAGAGAATTCAGAGTTTTGTGCGAGATCCATTCTATGTATCCCAAAATCTAGATCGTAGCCAAATGACAACCACACAGGAAGCAGAAGTGTTTGATGCATCCATTGTACTTAGAAAATTAAAATGTTATAATTTTAAAACGTGTAACGCATACCATAAATTCTTAAATTATAGTGAACCTTTGTTAAATTATGACAAAAACAGAAAAATACCTGCTCTACCTCCTAATGGTGATCAATTAATTACTAATTATTTAATTACAACAACAGTGTTTAATCAGGTTCTAAACTCTGCTTTGAGTTTAGATGATAAAACATCCATTAACCTTTTGGCGACATTATTTCTCTTGAAATCTTCTGGGTTTGTTTCAATTAGTTATAAAAATAATGAAGAATTTAGTCAAAATACCATTGTCATTAGTAATCTGTTGTTTGGAAAGTAAATGAAGATGGAATTTTGGTGAAAGACTGTTATTTAGATTGCTTGAAAACAGGGAGCTTATACTGCAGAACCAGGGGCAGGATCAAGGGGGTTGTTGTCAAAAAGGTTAATACTAATTCTTATTTCTTTACTACCCACAAGGGGCTAAACACAGAGGGGACAAACAAGGACAGACAAACGGATTAAGTCGATTATACCGACCCCAGTACGTAACTGGTACTTATTTAATTGACCCCAAAAGGATGAAAGGCAAGGTTGACCTCGGCAGAATTTGAACTCAGAACGTAGTAGCAGACGAGATACCGCTAAGCATTTCGCCCGGTGTGCTAACGTTTCTGCCAGCTCTAATTCTATTAAGGTTTTCATGTAAACTTTACATCATGTAAAGGTTCATTTTGTTATCAGAAAAACCTTTCATTCTGCAAGTTGTTCACGTAGGGAACCATTCCTAAAAGGGCACCCCACTGTATATAGATCATCAACATCATCATTTGATGCCTGTTTTCCATGCTGGTCTGGGTTGGATGATTTCACAGGAGCTGTATGAGGCTCCGTTGTCAGTTCTGGTATGACTTCTATGGCTGGATGCCCTTCCTAATGCCAACCCCTTTACAAAGTGGTTGGTGTTAGGAAAGTAGATGCTGTGTCAGTGTTTGTCCCCTTCCCCACTGTCTGACAATTGGTGTTGGTTTATTTATGTCCCTGTAACTAAGCAGTTCAGCAAGAATGACTGATAGAACAAGTACCAGGCTTTAAAAAAAGTGTTGGGGCTGATTTATTCAACTAAAGGCTCTTCAAAGTGGTGCCCCAGTATGGCCACAGTCTAATGACTGAAACAAGTAAAAGATAAAAGATAGATAGCAAAATAACCAAATCCAACTATCTCTTTCTCTCTCTCACACACACACACACACACACACACACACATCTCCAGAGATTCCCAGAGTTCACTTTTATGTTCTGTCAGATAATAGCATATGTTGGATTGACAAAAGCTGTTTTTCTCCAACTTCACACACACACACATACACACACACACACACACACACACACACATGTGAGTGTGTAGAAAAATACCAAATAACTGTAAATTGCTTTTTTGAACATATAGCTATTTATTTTATGACTATTTTTATGTAATTTCTAAACATAAATAATGAAATAAATTAAAAAAAAGATGCACAAAAGCAAAAAAAAGCTGGTATTAAACTCAGTAAGAGAGAAACAGGTGAAGTATTCAGATGGAAGTGAGATAAAATTTTGTAGTTTTAAAAACTTTAATGAGGAGATGACATCAAGAAGGTATTCCACATTAAAGCCATGATCTAACCATAATTGAAAGCCAGGGAACACACAAAGCTATTTACTACATAGAGAGAAGAAAGAATCAATTGATGTGCAACACGGCTCATTTTTTGGAAACAGAATATCTTTCATTTGACACATTAAAACCGTGACTAGTTTTCATTACCCAGTTACAAAGCAGCCCACTTTCTCTTTACACACAACAGCTTGTGTTGGATCTTTGCTTTATGGGTTTGCCAGGCTGTATATATCAATCCATACACACGCATGTGAATGCAACATGCACACGCACACGCATACAAAGAGGTTAGTGAAGGTGCATAGCTTAGTGTATTCAGATAATGATTTTAAGGTCCTGATCTCAATGGCACAGTGTGTCCTTGAGCAAGACACAGTACGTGTTAATTTCATGAGCATGCTGTTCCACTGATTGGATCAACTGGAATACTCATCAGCTTAACTAACGAAGTGCCCGTTTACACACTGATTAATTATACATAGATACCTATACACACTTATATCTATCCCCAGGTAAAATGCTTTGCGGTATTTTGTCCGCCGCTGCGTTCTGAGTTCAAATTCCGCTGAGGTCGACTTCACTTTTTATCCTTTCGGGGTCGATAAATTAAGTACCAGTTACGCACTGGGTCGATGTAATCGACTTAATCCGTTTGTCTGATGCCAGTCAATCGGCACTGGCATCAGCCACGTTCGGATGGTGCTTTTTACTTGCCACCGGCACAGGTATCACAGCTACATATATATATATATATATATATATATATATAATATATATATATATATTGTTATATTTCGGAATGGTCATATTGCCAGTTTAGCCAATAAAAACACACGCACTATATATTTGGTGTTATTTTGCTTCAGTGATATTTATTTTTTATTTTAAGTGAGAAGAAAACAAAGGACTACTGATGCGGTCACAGGAGTGTGACGAAAGAACTTTGGCCGAAATAAGATTAAGATTAATGTAAAAAATAAATATCACTGAAGCAAAATAACACCAAATATATAGTGCGTGTGTTTTTATTGGCTAAACTGGCAATATGACCATTCCGAAATATAACAATATCTGTTTCAACACACGACTTCACATAAAAAATCTTGCACAACAAATATTTAAACGTATATATATATATATATATATATATATATATATGACTGTCCCACCCATGCCAGCTTGGAAGGTAGACATTAAATGATGATGATGTACATTTTAGTATTAATAAACCTATATAAACACACAATTATAGATGTATAGTGATGGAAAATGATATTATTCTATTCTTCATCATATCAACTACGATAACACAAGCAGTGGTTGCAGCAAAGGAAGTGACTGTCAGCAATATATAACCAATTCCACGTTCTAGTCATCCATAGAAGAGAATGAGAAGACAAAGAGGGAATTCTATTTTGTGGGGAATTAAAGTTGGTTTTCCATAACTGAACTTATTAATAAAAAAAAGCTGACATCTTGATAAAAATATATAAAAATTACAATCTTTAAGAATTTTCTAGACAGTGTAGACTTTAATAATTGTTTTCTTTTAGTAAAAGTTACATGCTCCAAACTAATTAATAAGCAGCTTTATATATGGGGGAAGGGGGAGTGTGTGTAGATGTTAGAGAGATTGTGAATGAATGTAATTCAGTAAAAGCATGTTTGCCTGACTAACTGACCTTCCACCCCACTCTTTCCGCTAGCTACTTACTCTTATTTCTAGCATTAGCTCAGCATCATCTATCTCTAAACTAATACTCACACTCTCTTTCACATGCATTGTGTTTGAATCATTTCTTCCATCTTGAAATAATCGCCCCCCCCCCGCCTCACCCCCCTGCTCAGCTTGTTGTATCAATAAATATATAATGAATGGTGTCTCCTCCATCAACACAAGATTATGAATTCCATTTTACCAAATTGCCACAAGAAAACCCAAGAACTGACTTGCTAATCCATTTTGAAAAGCTCAAAGCCAAATCTGCCTTTGTGAATGAGGAGAGCTTTAGGGGAAAGTTAATTTACAAAATATTTAATGAGACGGGTGGGGGAGGGGATAGAGGGAGGAGGGTTGGGGTTATGAGGGGGCATACTGAAAGTGCAGGGAGAGGTTCTTGTAGAAATGAAGGGAAAGAGGGGGAGGAAAAGGGAAAGGTGGTGGTGGTGATGATACAGATGAGGATGAGAATAAAGAGATATAGTGACAGGTGGGGAGGAGGGACAGTATAGAAAAGAAGGAGGAAAGGTGAATTGGAGAAAGTTTTTTTTCATATTCTTAAAGAAAAACAGAAAAATTCTCCTTAACTTGCAACAACAACAACTGTCGTAAATAGAAACTAGAAACAGTTGTGAGTGAGAAGTTACAGGTGTGATTAATAATCTCTGATGAAATTAGGGCTGTTAACGAGGTCATTTAATATTTATGTTTGTTTAAAGTTGATTTTTTTTTTTTTATCTCAATATGTTGAAGAATGGTGAAGAGGCAGCATTCAAGAGGCTGTCACCTGTTATTTGTGAAAGACTGAGAGAGAAAGAAAGAAAATGGTTTTCCACTCGATGCCGAGGAATACGAATTACTTGGAAGCATTTTAATCAATAATGAAGAGATGAAGCAAAACTGTAGAGTCTGTGAAAGTTGATGGAAATAAAATGAATTGGTAATTGTCGGCAATGAAGTAAGCCTCAAGAGAATCATTGATTTTAAGTAGGGAACATAGTAATTATTTAACTGCCAAAGTTCGTTAGAGTGGCGCTAAAAGGGAGAGGGTAGGTTTGAAGCATTACATGTGTCAGAAGAGACACAAGAGTTCATTTATAAAGGGAATGTCTTTCTATATTCCAGAACACCACACCCCCCAACACTTGCCATGAAAATTAAATTAAACTGAAGCAGCAGATATTATCTGCTTAGGTACACAGACAGAACAATTGAGACACAAAGGCTTGAAATCAAGTGATTAACCCTTTTGTTACCATTATTTCTGTAGAAATACACTGCATCTGTTTTGAGTTTGAAAATAATGAAGAATTTAACAAAATTAATGTTATTTGGTTGGTGTTTGGGACAATAGTTAACATGAAATCTTGATGGAAGGTTTCAATTGAAATCAATTTAAAACAGACAGTTTGATTCTTAGAACCAGGGGTGGTGGTCTTTGGTAAGTTAGTATCAAAAGGCTAAGTGTGTATATATATATATATATACTCAAAATAAGCAACAAGTATATCTTAGGTAATTTGGTACAATTGTTTCATTCTACTTCATTTTGTACCAAATTACCTAAGATATACTCGTTGCTTATTTTGATTATAATCACCCCTATGGATTGATATGGATAATACCATACAAAATTCTGGTGCTTCTGACTTAAGTACCATATTCATCTGAATCCAAATTTTGCTGAACTTATATATATATATATATATAATAAGATACAAACTGGGGCAAGAACGCAAAACATCTGGACAACTAGGTGATACAAAAAGGGACAACAAAACATCCAAATAGACGATACAAAAAAACTAGGACGGGTCATTCGAAGCCTTTTATCTTCAGTCAAGAACTGGATCATCTTCGCAATTTCAGATATATATAATTTTATTTGTTAGGGAATAAAGATTCCAGCATAACAGGGGTTCAAATTATTCAAATTATGAGGAAATATATATTTTCATTTAGAGATAGTAGGCCCTTCATCTCACCATATAAAAGAAATTTAATTTAAATACTTACTACTTTATAACTTGGCTACAAGTATATATATATATGTAAGGGTAAGTATGTATATATATATATGTATATATATATAGTTAAATACTTATAATAGTATTTTAGTGTTTGTCGTCAGACAATAGTGTGCATCTGACACCAACAATAACCGAAAAACACAGAGCAACTCAAATGGTACGAAAATGTCCCACACTTATTTTTCTTTCTTTCAGGAGATTGATAAAAAAAAAAAACAGAAGAAAAACCTCCTTACTTGTAACTAAATCCAATAAATATTTACCTCTGCATGGAATAGTTGAAAGGAAATGTTTGAAGGTTATTGGAAGCAGTCTGCTGTTGTCAGATCAAACGACAATTATGACTGGTTAAGATAAAATGTTTGACACCAATGTTGAAGAAGAAGTTTCCAACTTTGGAAAATAACATTAGCCACAAAACAAAAATCAATATCTCTCCATTAAAGAAGAGACCTGCTCAAAAGATAAGATCATTTTGTCATTTAAACCATTAGAGAAACTCTCAACAATAGCTTTCTGGGTTTTTTTTGCCTTTTTCCTGGTAAATAAATATTTTTATTCTTTACTTTTACTGGTTTCAGTCAGCAGGCTGTGGCCATGCTGGGATGCAATAAAAATAACATTTTCGCGAATCAAAACTTCTAAACCAAACTCTGAATATATAAGTCGCAGTTCCGGTCTTTTATTTGTTTCTGTCATTAAACTGCAGCCATGTTGGGACACGACCCCTTGAAGATTTTTGTCGGGTGAATTGACTCCAGAACTTCTTTTTAAAACCTGGTACTTACTGTATCAGTCTCATTTGCTGAGCCACGAAGTTATGGCAACATGAACACACCAATACCAGATGCCAAGCGGAGGCAGGAGACAAACACACACACACATATATATATATATATATATATACACACACACACACACACACACACACATTTAAAACTATAAATTAGGGTATCTATGAGATACCACCATGCTGAAAATAGCAGCCATGATCTGACTCTAAAACCACCTTAATTGTCCATATATATGTATGTATACATTCGTATATGTAAGTATTCGTATGTTGTATTTATATATATATATGTATTTATGTTTCTTTTCTGTGTGTATTCTACTGACGAGGCAAAGCATTCCTAAATGCAAAGTCAGAAATCCGGGATCTAGAATTATCCAGTAATTTTTTACTAGTTTCATCTTGTCTCTTTGTTTTCTCTCTGTGTTCATATATGGACAATTAAGGTGGTTTTAGAGTCAGATCATGGCTGCTATTTTCAGCATGGTGGTATCTCGTAGATACCCTAATTTATAATTTTAATAATTATTACCTTTGAAGGTTACTTTTTCCATGCAGGCCACTTGATAAAATCGTTATTTTATTTTAAATTAACGATCTTATCCTTATATATATACACACATATACAAAGGGCTTCTTTCAGTTTCTGTTGACCAAATCCACTCACAAGGTTTTGATCAACCTGAGATTATAGTAGAGGACACTTTCCCAATGTGCCATGCAGTGGGACTGAACCTGGAACCATGTGGTTGGGAAGCAAACTTCTTACCACACAGCCATGCCTGGGTGTATGCAGTCACGCCTGTCGTTTAAGTTCATAAAAAATCAAATCCTCATTGATGTTTTCGAGTGTCTTTTCCTGAATGGTAACACTCAGATGGATCATCAAAGTCCACCTCGGTTCTTAACTGAAGTTCTCCTCTCTTTGGTGTGTTGCTAAAAGTTAGCAAAGTGGGGAGAGTTTTGGCTGTTACACTGTCACCATCATCATTTAGCATCCATTGTCCATGCTGGCATGGGTTGGACAGTTTGAACAGGACTGGTAAGCTGGAAGGTTGCACCAGACTCCAATCTGATTTGGTATGGTTTCTACAGCTGGATGCCAACCACTCCGTAATGGGTGCTTCTATATGCCAGTGGCACAGGTGCCATTTGCGTGACACCGGTATTTGTCACAACTGAAATTTTACTTGGTTGGACGGTTTGACCAGGGTCTGGGAAGCCAGGAGGCTGCACCAGGCTCCAATCTGATCTGGCAGTGAACGCCAAAAACTCCGTGAGTGTAGTGAGTGCCTTTTACGTGCCAGGGGAGGCTGGCCACAGCCACAATCAGTTGATGCTTTTTACGTGCCACCGGCACAGAAGCCAGTCAAGGTGGCGCTGGCATCGGCCACGTTCGGATGGTGCTTTTTACGTGCACCAGACTTTGTAAAATAAAAAGTACCGGGGTCCATTCCTTTGACTAAAAATTCTTCAAGGTGGTGCCCCAGCATGGTTGCTGTCTAATGACTGAAACAAGTAAAAGATAAAAGAGACAAGTTGAACATCCCCCTTTTATGGTAATAATAAATTCCTATTTACTGAACCAACGAACCTTTCAGGAAGCCGTAAATGAAAGGAAATTCTGCTGAGTGTTTCTACAATAAATCTGCCCCAACACCATTCCATATATTATTTGCTGCTCCTTCTAAAAACCCAAACACTCATTATTCAAAGAGCAAAAAACTGTCAGCAAGTGGTTTTCTTTCTAGCATGAGGAAATATTTCCCACAGAGCAACCCAGGCATGACATGAAAACATTTACATAATCTACATTTTATATGCAATCCACAGTAAATAAAACATTGTGTTGTTTATTACAATTCATGTAAATTTTAGGGAAATGTTATCCAAGGGTTATAGATTAAAGAGAGACACAAACAAACATGAAAGACCTTTCAATAAACATACAACTTCTCTATGTTGTTTGTTTATCAAGTTTGTTCCTTGTGTTAACACATTTCTGTTACAGCAGCATCCATCTAAATACTATTGCAGTTGTTGGCTACGGTATTTAGCAATCTGACATTATGGTTCTTGTGAATGTTTGGCTGTTTTTGTGTTGGCTTTCCAGATGACATTCACTTAGACTACACAGTGCCAGGAATTCTACAGTAATGGCTTGTGAAGGATTTGCATGGAGAATGAATGTAGAGGCATCAAATAAAAGCGGTTCCACAATTTAATATACACCAAATATAATCACAAACACTTTAATAATGCGACAAATGTGTGTAGGTATGGCTGTGTGGTAAGAAGCTTGCTTCCCAACCACAAGGTTCCAGGTTCAGTCCCAATGCATGTCAACTTGGGCAAGAGTCTTCTACTATAGCCTTGGACTGACCAAAGTCTTGTGAGTGAATTTGGTAGATGGAAACTGAAAGAAGCCTGTCATATATATATATGTGTATATATATATCATCATCATCCTCGTTTAACATCCACTTTCCATGCTAGCATGTGTTGGACAGTTTGATTGAGGGCTGGTGAGCCAGAAGGCTGCACCAGTCTCAATCTGATCTGGCAGTGTTTCTACAGCTGGATGCCCTTCCTAACGCCAACCACTCCGTGAGGGTAGTGGGTGCTTTTACGTGCCAGTCAGGTACTGGCAACGACCTCGCTCGAATCTTTTTCCAGATGCCACTGGCACAGGTGCCAGTAAGGCGATCTGGCTTTAAAAAAAAATGCATGAGGTGGGTGTTAGTTCATGTGATTAAAAATTCAAGGTGGTGCCCCAGCATGGCCACGGTCTAACGAGTAAAACAAACAAAAGGTGAAATATAATCATATACCCGTTTATAATCCAGTAAATAAACGTAGAAAAGAGAAAGGAACGAAGAAGAAAAGAGACAATGAGACGTAAAATGTGAAACGGACATGAACGACGAGAAGAGAAAGAAGAGTGGGAAAGACTGCAGCGTTTTTCCCACCGTTTCTTTGGGGTTTGTTTGGTGTTGCGATCGAGGATTGAATGAAAGGAAAGAAGGAAAGAAGGAGAACATGTCGAACAAATTAATGACAGAACGGAGTGAATAGAAAAAGCCTGGGAATTTAACGAGATTTACCACAATAAAACAGAGCAGTGCTGTAGTAGTAGTAGCAGCAGTGATGGTGGCAGTGGTTGTAGTAGTAGTAGTAGTAATAGTGTTGGTGGCAGTAGTAGTTGTAGTAGTAGTAGTGATGGTTGTGGTGATAGAAGTAGTAGTAGTGATGGTGGTTGTAGTAGTAATAGTAGTAGTAGTAGTGATGGTGGTGGTTGTAGTAGTAGTAGTGATGGTGGTGGTTGTAGTAGTAATAGTGTTGGTGGTAGTAGTAGTGATGGTTGAGGTGATAGAAGTAGTAGTAGTGATGGTGGTTGTAGTAGTAATAGTAGTAGTAGTGATGGTGGTTATAGTAGTAACAGTAGTGATGGTGGTAGTTGTAGTGGTAGTAGAAGTAATAGTAGTGATGGTGGTGGTGTTGATAGAAGTAGTAGTAGTAGTGATGGTGGTTAGTAGTAGTGGTAGTAGTAGGGGTAGTAGTACCAGCAGTAGTAGTAGCTTAGGGTATAAGCAGAGTGGAGGGGAGTTTGGAATTGTAGTAAGAAGTGCAATGAACAGAATGCAGACGTTTCTTTTTTCTCTTTTCATTTTTTTTTATAAATTTTCAGCTGAAGAAGAAACCTGCAAAAGAAGTTGATAGAATTTCAAAGATCTCCAGAACAGAAATTTATTCGCATCATCATCATCATCATCATCGTTTAGCGTCCGTTTTCCATGCTAGCATGGGTCGTTTAAACTATTTGTTTTCATTGCACCAATAACAGAAAAGCAGAGTAAAAGAACCGCCACAGAATGTAAGAGGAAAAGAAAATTTGGATGATGGTGAGTGTCGTTGAAAGAAAAGATACGGAACCATGAATAAATGGAGGAAATCTGTGAGATGAAAGACTGCCAAAAATGTTAATTGAGAGAGAGAGAGAGAGAGAGAGAGAGAAGATGGCACCAATGGAGGGATGAGGGAGAAGAGGATCTTGTTCCAAATATTTGTTATTGTCAGTGAAGAGAATTGGTAAAGGAACTTTGGAGATTTAAATAGAATCCTCCAGAGGAATTTGGGGAAACCTTGATACTTTTCTGAGCAAACGGTGGATTAAGTAATGTGAATGACAACAACAACAATAACATTACCTTGAACAAGTTGAGTTCAGAACTAGCAGAGGGCTTTAGGAAGAAAAAACTTTAATAAACAAAAATCTGAAACTGTATAATTCTCCATTCTTCGTTATGATGTCTTAATTATATATTCTGTATGAAATCTAATGAAGTGAACTCTAGGTTCACCTGTCAAGTGAAATCCCAATTAATTGTTTATCTTAAATGGTTTTGAATGTTCCCTGACATTACATATGGTTAGCCAGATCTGGATTGTATCAGAATGCTCATAAGATACCTGCCCGAATTTCAAATCCTTATTCCTTTATGTTTTATACATCATCATCATCATTTAATGTCTGTTCTCTGGTTTTCCATGCTGGCATGAGTTGGATTGTTTGGCAGTAAGTGACAGGGATACATTGTATACCATATATATACATATATATATATTATGTGTGTGGCATGTAAAAAACACCATTTGAGCGTGGTTGTTGCCAGTACTGCCAGATTGGCCCGCATGCTGGCGGCATGTAAAAGCATCCACTACACTCTCGGAGTGATTGGCGTTAGGAAGGGCATCCAGCTGTAGAAACTCTGCTAGATCAGAATGGAGCCTGGTGCAGCCTCTGGCTTGCCAGTCCTCAGTCAAACCGTCCAACCCATGCCAGCATGGAAAGCGGACGTTAAACGTTGATGAAATATATTGCTCTCCTCTCCTGCTCTTTTTCTTCTTTCTCCTAACTGGGGGTAGCCATGTAGCTACCTTTATTACAAAACATCAGTTTCTGTCTCTCTATCATATTCTAACTTCTCATCCCCTGGCATGAAGCTACATCAGCGAAGCTAATTCAGTGTCAACTTGTCTCACCTAACGATGTTATTTTCTGCCAGCATGTTATGACTTTCAAGCCATTTCTTTTTTTGTTTTTCTTTTTGAGAAGACCGAAAATGGCTTGAAAGTCATAACATGCCGGCGGGAAATAACATTACTAGGTGAGACAAGCTGACACTGAATTAGCTTTGCTGACTGACAGGTGACGATCGTTTAGAGAATGCGTGGGCTGAGACTACGCGCCTTCATTGGCCAGTTAGAGTTGAGACAGTGTCACGTGACTGCCTGCTGGAGCCTAGCGGCAGGTATTTAAAGGGAAAAAATTTGACGAGTCAGTCAGTCGCCCGCTGACACTCGTTGACGCTACATCGAAGAGGCCAGGGAACAGAAGAAAGAAGAAAGAAGACATGCACCCAACACCAAAGCTGAAGACCTCCGAAAGGGGGGGGGCACATCAGAACGGTAGAGGAGTAGGAGCCGAAACCGGACGTGGTTCCTCCTGATGATGTCTTCAGCTAACTGGATCCTATAAAGGAGCTGTTGTGGTAGCAGACCACAAAATACGGTTGAAATTCCTTCCTAACTTCTCATCCCTCAATTCCCCACTCTCCTCCCCACTCAATTAAGGTCTTCTCTTGCAAGGTACTTGGTGAGCTTGACGGTGACAAAAAAACACCTGGCACACTCTGTAAAATGGTTGGTGTTAGAAGGGCAGACATTAAAAAGCCTGATACAGTCTCATGGCTTGCCAGTTTCTGTCAAAGCATCCAATCCATGCCAGCATGGAAAGCCTTTGTTAAATGATGATAATGATGATTGCTATTGAGTAGCAAGGAACCCATGCCCACCACTAAAATTTCAACTCAGAACATTAAGAGAAACAACGAAATAGCAATTGTCATACAATGACCTCATTCTAATAACAGCAGAAGAATTCCATCCTTGAAACTGCCTTTCCTTGCTTAATTGCTCCATGAGTTTCATTTAAGAGCTAAACCATGGAGCACTTCATTCTAAACACAGGATTTTATTATAGAAACACATACTTTTATTATTATCATTGTTTTTTCTTTTTTTTTTTTCACAGTTTCAATCTTATCTGAAAGTCTACCAGACTCCGAACAGAAGAACGTCTGTGACAGTAATTGCTCACATTTTTGGATTTATTCCATCTGCTGAATTCGCTATGGTTAACATATTCTATTTTATTTAATTTAGACTTGTTTTTTTTTTCTTTCTGAATCAATAATAAATAAATAAATAAAAATGCAATGGTTAGGATTAAACTATAAAAATAACCCCAAATATCTTTTCACATAACTTTAAGATAAAATAACTGGAAATAATTTTGGATTACAAGATAAAATAAATTGAGTGGGAACACCAGAAACTTGGTAATTATAATAACGAGAAAGATTTGGTTTTAAACTGCAACTTGTTAATACAGAGAAATAAAGCACTTTTTGGGTTTGTTTTCTTAAATAAGAGCTGAAGAGAGTGAGCGAAATGGGGAAAGCAGGATATCACGGTGATAAAGAGCTGTGATTGTGAAAGAAGACGTATTCAGTAAGGATGCAGAAAAGGAACCGAGTGAAACAATGGCATCAGTGTTGTTAACGAGATTTCCGAGTTAATCAGTATCCGAAGTGTTTCAGCTAGAATGATAAGACTTGTGAAACATCATCATCATCGTTTAACATCCGTTTCCATGCTAGTATGGGTTGGACAGTTCAACCGGGGTCTGGGAAGCCAGGAGGCTGCACCAGGCTCCAGTCTGATCTGGCAGAGTTTCTACAGCTGGATGCCCTTCCTAACGCCAACCACTCTGTGAGTGTAGTGGGTGCTTTTTACGTGCCACCAGCACAGGTGCCAGGGGAGGCTGGCAACGACCATGATCAGTTGGTGCTTTCTACGTGCCACCGGCTCAGATGCCAGGGGAGGCTGGCAATGGCCATGATCAGTTGGTGGTTTTTACATGCCACCGACACGGAAGCTAGTCACGGCAGCACTGGCATCGGCCACATACGAATGGTGTTTTTTAGGTGCCAGGGTAGGAACGAGGTTACTTATTCTCAAACAGCCAGGATGTCAGGATGTGCAGCAAATTCGAAATTTGAAATGGAGTAATTTTTCAAAGCAATTTTTCACAGGAGGAGCTGTGTGGTTAGAAGTTTGCTTCCCAACCAAATAGTTCTGGGATAAGCCCCACTGCATGGCACCTTGGGCAGGTGTCTTTCTTACTATAGCCTCAGGCCAATCAAAGCTTTGTGAGTGGATTTGATGGAAATTGAAAAGAAGCCTGTTGTATAAATGTGTGTGATTGTCCCCCACCATCATCACTTGCCAATGACAGTTGATGTGTTTATGTCCCCATAACTTAGTGGCTCAGCAAAAGAGACTGATAGAAAAAGTATCAGGCTTAAAAAGGTAAAAATAAGTACAGGAGTTGATTCATTTAACTAAAAATTCTTCAAAGTAGCGCTCCAGCATGGTCACAGTCTTGTGACTGAAACAAGTAAAAGAATAAAAGATATTCCGGGTGCTTGAATTTTTTCTATTCTTTGTTTTAGATGACACTTAACATTTATTGGTAACGTAAAAATAAAGCATGAATATAAAGCAACAATTAAAATATATTAGGATGGCGTTGAATAATGGTTAAAATTAATTAGGCATTGAACCTTAAGCAGGCAGGGTTAAGTTCTTTGGTTGGGGATGATCTCCAGTGTTGCTAGTGAAATATGACCCTGTAACTGAGAGACAAGAGCTTGGTTCCTTCTCCACTCAATCATTAAACCTTTAACAATTCTAATAATGATGTAAAACAGTTGTGAAAGATGAGGTGTGGTGCTTATGGTGGAAGTGTTTTAACAGATCAACAGAGAAAGTTGCAAAGGAGAGAAAAAGAAGTTTCGAAACTCTGGTAATAAATGATAAATTCCAGCTCTAGACGATGAGGGGGAAAAACTGGGAAACAGAAATTCTAGATGAACAAATAATCCCTCAGCAGACATTAAGTCATTACAAAGAGATTGAGAAAGTGTAAGGAATGGATTTTACTGAGAAGAAAAAGAAGAAGAAGAAGACGACAACAACGACCACCACCACCACCATCATCATCATCAGTGTCCACTTTTCCATGCTGACAAATGGAATAGGTGAAGAGAGATTTCCTATGGTTGGATGCTCTTCCCGTCACCAACCCCAACATCCCCCTAAAGCCCGGACATTTTTCATGGAAGACTGGAAGAAAAGATCACTTGTTTGATGGTGATGCTCATTTACACCATCACATGATGTCAAGGCAAGGGGACACAGATGCACATGATACCTCTCCCACCACATACCATGTGATCACGTGATCGACCAGACTATGGGATGCTGTTATGCATCACTGGTCACAATGCACTTTGCATTGTTCTAGCCTTCTAATGATGTGATCCCACTGGCTGGGTGAACAGGCCAACATCTGCCCCCCGACTTGAGTGCTAGCCCATTGGAGGGATACACATTTACAGCTGAGCAGACTGGGCCAACATAAAATGAAGTGTTTTACTCAAGAACATTAAACACAGCTTGGTCCAGGAATCAAACTCATGATCACTATATTGTGAGCACAACATCCTAACCAATGGGCCATATATATTCACACACACACACACATGTATGTATGTATGTCATCATCATCATCATCGTTTAACGTCTGTTTTCCATGCTAGCACGGGGTGGACGATTTTGACTGAGGGCTGGTGAACCAGATGGCTGCACCAGGCTTCAATCTTGATCTGGCAGAGTTTCTACAGCTTGATGCTTTTCCTAACGCCAACCACTCCGAGAGTGTAGTGGATGCTTTTATGTGCCACCGGCACGAGGCCAGTCAGGCGGTACTGGCAACGACCTCGCTCGAATCTTTTACACGTGCCACCGGCACAGATGCCAGTAAGGTGATGCTAGTAACAATCATGCTTGAATAGTGCCTTTTACATGCCTGAAATGAAATTTCCATAAAGATAAACTCTAGAAATAAACATTTAACTGAGCTGCTCTGTCAATGATCACACTCGTATGGTGCTCTTTGCACCCCGCTAGCATGGACGCCAGTCATCGAATTTGATTTTTGATTTCACTTGCCTCAACAGGTCTTTGCAAGCAGATAGCACGTAAAAACACCTGTTGAACGTGGTCATTGCCAGAACCGCATGACTGGCCCTCATGCCAGTGGTACATAAAAGCACCCACTACATTCTTGGAGTGGTTGGCGTTAGGAAGAGCATCCAGCTGTAGAAACCTTGCCAGATCAGATTGAGCCTGGTGCAGCCTCTGGCTCACTAGTCCTCAGTCAAACCGTCCAACTCATACCAGCATGGAAAGCTGATGTTAAACAATGATGATGATGATATATACACATATATAAAATGGTGGTGAGCTGGCAAAAATGTTAGCGCTCTGGGCGAAATGCTTAGCAGTATTTCGTCTGCCGCTACGTTATGAGTTCAAATTCCGCTGAGGTCGACTTTGCCTTTCATTCTTTCGGGGTCGGTTAAATAAGTACCAGTTACACACTGGGGTCGATATAATCGACTTATTTCATTTGTCTGTCCTTGTTTGTCCCCTTTGTGTGTTTAGTCCCTTGCAGGTAATAAAGAAATAGATATACACACACATATATATAGTAGTTTTCTTTCAGTTTTTGCTTGCCAAATTCAATCCAAGGCTACAGTAGACAACATTTGCCCAAGATGCCATGTAGGGGGACTGAACCCAGAACCATACGGTTTGGAAGCCAAACTTCTTAACCACACAGCCACACTTAAAGCTACGAGGATGAAAAATCGAAACAAGGAATTCTAAATGAGAAACTAATCTACCCAGACACCAAGTCATTAGCAGAAGATTGACGAAGTGTTAGGAATAGATCTACTGATAAGAATTTACCGATAACAGAAGTAGAAAGCAATAATGGAAGAGAAGAGAGAGAGAAAATGAAATTTAAAGACAAAGATCAATATGTTTTTATCTTTTACTTGTTTCAGTTATTAGACGGTGGCCATGCCGGAGCAGCACCTTGAAGAATTTTTGGTTGAAAAAACTGACCCCAGGATTTATTTATTTTTTGAGCCAGGTACTTGTTTTATTGGTCCCCTTTGCCAAACTGCTAGGTTATGGGGATGGAAACAAACCAACAATGGTTGTCAAGCAGTGGTGGAAGACAAATACAGGCACAAAGACACACACACAACGGGCTTCTTTCAGTTTCCATTTACCACATCTACTCAGAAGCCTTTGGTTGGCCCAAAGCTATAGAAGAAGACACTTGGCCAAGGTGAAAGGTAGTGGGACTGAACCTGGAACAATGTGGTTGGAAAGCAAACGTCTTGCCATGCAACAATATTCTGCAGAATGGTTTCTTTCTTTTTTTTTTGTTTTTCAAAGACTGATTCTACTTTGTAAGGTATTTTCCAAACAAAATATTTTTTGCTTTGGTTCCATTGGAGATATTTTTAGCTCATCTGAACTTCCTTGCCAATTCTAAACAAACAATTACAATGAAAGTTCAAAGAGTGCTAATACAAGTTAGGTGCAAGGATCCGGAACATTCAGTAAAAAACCAAATAATGAAACTGACATTATGTAGGTCTCTTAAATATACCAAAGAACTAATTTAGATGGCTTCTCTTCTATTTATAGTGGAACCAAGATGTCTACAGGCTTCTTCTAGTCTTTGGAATTTTACAGTTCTGTTTTAATATAGTAGGGGGTCACTGAACATATCTAAGGTTTGGCACCAAAGTACCACCACCATCACCACCACCATCACCACCACCATCACCACCACCACTACAACAGGAGAAAAAATATAATTTCCCAGAAATTCTGGAGGCTTAAACAAAATTCTTGGAGGAATATCCTGGTAACATCCTGGTTCTGTTGGAATAGTGTTAATGAGGCATTGTGAAAAGAGCATCCACACACACTCGGAGCTACATACGTGTGTGTGTGTGTGTGTGTGTGTGTGTGTGTGTGTAGAGGTAGACAGACAGACAGACAAAGATGAACAAACAGATAGATGGACAGACAAACAAAGATAAAACAGGAGACAGTTCTTCAGAGATCTGGCCCAGTAGGGTTCTACTCATGGGCAGGTCCTGTGCATGTTAACCTTCTCCAGCACTCCTTATATAACCTGCGAGGCCCATATCCACCCCTGCTGCCATTAAGTAGACTACCGGAGTGGTTTCCAGGTGCCTTCTCCAGCCGGGTGGGATTTGAACCCAGAATGTAGAGAGCTGGAAATACATTGGTCAGCCTGAGGCTATAGAAGACACTTGCTGCCCAAGGTAGGACATTGTGGAACCAAACTGGAAACCCTGATGTTGAAAAACAAACTTCATAACCATACAACCATGCCTGAACCTCAGTGTGTGTGTGTGTGTGTGTGTGTGTTATCTGTTCCCAAACAAAATCAACTCTCAGCAAATGAGTGAAGTTGGACGCTCCATTGAGTAGCATTCAGTTAAATTATCTGCAATCCTTTCTCACAGCCAACTCAAAGTTCTGGTGGCCCACCACTGTCCATGCCTGTGTCCCTGTGTTATACTCTTTGCTCTTCCACTCTTGCTGAAGCATCAAACACACACACACACACTGATGTATCGCACGCTCGACATACAATGCAACAGGATAATAAATTTCTTGGGGTTTTCTACTGCAGTTAACTATATTTTGAATGTAGTGAACAAAAAAGAACTTACTGTAAATCCCCAAGTATAATCCGCATTTCTTCCCCAAAATTTAAAGGTCAAAATCCCTAGTGTGTACTATATACGAGGTTAAAGATCAAAAAATATTTTCTAAGCAATGTCTGAGTCTTTATTTGCTGTCCGGCAATGTTTATTCAGACACGTTTTGTGATGTCGGGTGTGAAAATACCTTAAGCTAAGCCTGAAAGCAATGAAGTCATAAAAGAATCATCCATAACTTGCAGTAAGCAACATTTATTAAACGTTATTACTGTTATTTCTTTATTTTCTGCAAACAAAATGCATAAAAAAGCTACACGTTTGCATTATGTTATATATACAATAATAATAATAAAGGAAGTTACCCTATACATTTTTACAAACCAAAGATGTTATGTAGACCTCTTTGACTCAAGTTACAGATGGGTGCGTATTATACACAAGGTTTAGGTTTTTCAGAGATACAGCCCCCTAAAAATCCCCTGCGTATTATACTCAAGGGCGGATTATACTCGAGGATTTATGGTAATTAAAATTAGATCTGTGATGAGATGAAGAGTCATTGCTGTTAATGAATATTTTTGCCAAAGGGAAAAGGGAGAGATCCCAGAAATTTGAATTAATTAAAAATTAAATGGAGAAGACATGTAGCAGTATCTCTCAATTTAGGTAAGAAGGGTGATAATTGTGTACATGTTTCAATCTTATCAGTCCTCATCAGTGGACTAGCTTGATGTGTACTTACCAGATCTTAGAACTATTGACAGGGTGTAGCCTCTGTATATGAAAATAATAATTTAAAATAACATTAGAAACTTTCCCAGAGGTATGTTATTTCACTGAGTTGTTAAGAATACAACTGGAATTACTAGGAAATGGTTAGTTTCAAGAGACTGGCATCATCTTCAAGAAGGAAATCTGTTTTCTTGATGCCATTAATACTGAGATTAAATGCCTTGGTTCTGTTGAAGCTACGGATTTCACTTCCCATTACTGCAAACCAAATTAATTTAATTAGTTGAAGTACATTAACGAGTGCCTACTTCACTGCTAATTCTTTAATCACTATCATTACATAAAGGAAGGTTTTAGAGAATATGTTACAACATTTAGATGCTTGTTGGCATGACAACCATTCCAAATGTTCAGTTTTCTAAATAGAGGTAAGAAAAAACATGTGACCAAATAGAGAAATCAAACAGAATTTCAAATTGTAATCACACACAAAAAGTTTTATGCTCTCCTCCAATTCCTCCACTGAGGAGGACAAATAAGACTGAACCATGTACAGTTATCACGCTTCATACCAAAGATGAGGCATACCGTGAGATGTGTGTCTTCCATTTAATTTTTCATTAAATCAAATTTCTGGGTTTTCTCCCTTCCCTCTTTAAAAAAAAATGCAAAATTTTTACTTTTCAAAAATTCCAATTCTAAATGGTCGAAAAGAAAACAAACCCGAGCAATGCTGGGCTATACTGCTAGTATTCTTAAAATATACAATTCCATTGTAGTTGATCTCAAGAAGAGAATCCATCTGTAGAAACCTAGAGCTCAATGCAGTCACTTGGCTCACTGGATCCTCTCAAACCATCTGATCCATGGAAGACAGACATGTGATAATGGTAATGCTTCCATAAGAGTTGTTCTGCTGTACATTTTATAGGAAACACACACTTCAAGACATGAAAACAGAATCAGAATTATTGGAGTTCTACATGAAGATTTTCCTAAACTTAAGACTTCAGTTGAATACAACCAAAAAAAGTTCTTTTAGAGAGGAAACGGAAGATACAAAGACTAAAATAAAAAAGTTTGAAGGAAATTATGCTCTAAAATGGTAAATAAAATTCTACTACATACTAATTTAAATCTCCGTTATCTAATAGAAGCAGCCTTAATTGGCTAAAAGCAACGATTTTATTCAGAATACAGGAAATAAACAAGAGGAGAGCGAAATCTTAATGGAACTTGTTTAACTGTTGTCCTTGAAGGCAAATTCTGATCAAAAGACTTGGTTTGTGAACAGCCATTAGAACCAGAGCAGAAATGGTGCGAGAAGGTTACCAATGCAGTTAGAATTTAGTAATTATCATTCAAAAATAAATAATAAACCAATGGAGGACCAATTCCACTTACTAGAAATACGTTACAATTTCTCTGATTTCATTAAAATAGAAAATAAAATTGTACTTTTTAAGATTTTGTTAGTTTAATTTCGGTTTTCTATTTTGTCCTTATGAAATTACTTGTTTAATAGAAATTAAAAATAGACAAAACACAAAGTACCATAAAGTTTGTATAGATTGTGTGTGTGTGTGTGTGTGTGGTGTGTGTGTGTGTGTGTGTGTTGTGTGTGTGTGTGTGCTAGTATCTATTCTACATGTGTATTTTCATTAAAAATTAATTGCTTTCCTTAATATACAGATATAATAAAACAAAACAAAATATAAAAAAAACTCCACCTCTTCTGCTTGTTAATCTGTTTCATTTATACTCCAAAGAGAAAATGGCAAAAACTTTACTGGCATCATCCACACTTTCTCATAGAGTTCTTTCTTCAAAGGTAACACCATCATCCTAATTTGATATCAGAAACTTCAAGTGTGAAAACGAATCTACCTGTTAAGCACTGATATTCTATTTGTCTGTGTTGTGGGCAGCAACTCCCAGGTTTCTAACCAAAGTGACAAGATTGACACAGAAGAATTTATCCCAACAAGTGACTGCCCTCACCCATGCTCCAAATTGCAAATGTTAAATACTGAGGAAAGACAATAGGTTCTCACTGCCTTTGAGAAAGCAGCAACGTCCAAACTCATTTACGCAGCCATATTGAAGTTTATATCCTTAGGATGTTGATGAGGTTTACAATGGTGCAGTGAGGAATTCTGGTTTCTAACCAAACTTTAAGCAACTGAATACACCCCTCACTCCACTGACTTTATTAATCCTGGCACTGGTGTAGTAGTGTGGGCAAGAAGTTTGCTACCCAACCACATGGCTTCAGGTTCAATACCAATGCCAAACAACTAGTGTCTTCTACTATAGCTACAAGTATACTAAGGCCTCGTGAGTAGATTTGGTAGGTGATATATAAAAGGCAGCAAGCTGGTAGAAACGCTAGTACACCGGACGAAATGCATAGGCACATTTTGTCTGCTACTACGTTCTGAGTTCAAATTACGCCAAGGTCGACTTTGCCTTTCATCCTTTCAGGGTCAATTAAACAAGTACCAGTTATGCACTGGGGTCGATGTAATCAACTTAATCCATTTGTCTGCCCTTGTTTGTCCCCTCTATGTTTAGCCCTTTGTGGGTAGTAAAGAAATAGGTGATATATGTCTGACATCATCATCATCATCGCTTATCATCCGCTTTCCATGCTGGCATGGATTGGACGGTGTGACTGAGGGCTGGCAAGCCAGAAGGCTGCACCAGGCTCCAATCTGATCTGGTAAGGTTTCTACAGCTGGATGTCCTTCCTAACACCAACCACTCTGAGAGTCTAGTGGATGCTTTTTACATGTCACCACCATGGGAGCTAGTCAGGTGGCACTGGCAACGACCATGCTTGAATGGTGCTTCTTATATGCCACTGGCATGGGACCAGTCAGGCGGCACTGGCATCAACCACACTCAAATGGTGCTTTGTATATGCCACCATGTGTGTGCATGTAAATCATGTAGATGTATTTGTGTGCATGTGTGTGTGTGTGTGTTAGTGTCTCTGTCTGTTGAGACTGTGTGATGGCTATGAATGAACATCACCACCGTACAATGCTCTTTGTTTTCAATCTTCCAGACACCATTTGGTTAGAGAGAAATATGACCTTACTGGGAAACAGGTGAGGGCTGGTGACAGGAGGGCTTTCCGATCGTAGAAAATCTGCCTCAACAAATTCTGTCCAATCCATGCAAGCATGGAAAAGTGAATGTTGGAAGCATGAGGAGGATGAGCGAAAGAAGTCATCATTTTTGAGTGGAAACTCAGAACAAAGAACTTGAGTCTTTTCTTATTGGTAAGTTTGAATTCCAACAGTAATTTAATATCACCATCTTGAGGAAGGTCACAGCTCGAATGCATTTCACCATAAGTCTGTTCAATAAGGCTTGACCCAAGACTAAATAACAACCAGAGAAAACCTATTGTGTGTGTGTGTGTGTGCGTGTCCCACTACAACTTGATGTTGGTTTGTTTACATCCTCATAACTTAGCAGGCTGGCAAAAGAGGCCAATAGAATAAGTACCAGAGTTAGAAAAGTAAAAACTGGGTGAGATTAAATTGACTATGTCTTCCATGGCAGTAGTGTCCCAGCATGGCTGTAGTCTAATGACTGAAGCAGGAAAAAGGGATACACATTTTACAGAGAAAAGGTAAATTTCAAACATAGAATAGCTGTGAAAACAGCAGAGAAAGATTGGCTTCTGACCTTTAGAAGATGGAAAAGATTGGATTTTCACCCTAAGAAGATGGGGAAAAAATTTTATATATATATATGTGTGTGTGTTTGTGTATAATTTTGTTATATGGATTCATGAGAATCAAGGCTACATTAACTTGTAGGATGCCAGAAATGGCTAGGGACAATAACATAGAACTCACAGTGAAATAAACAAAATTGAATACACCCGGTGCAGCTGGGATACTGTAGATATACAAATGTATACATATCTATCTATCTATATATATATATATATATATATAAAAGAAGGTTTGAAAATGCAAATTTAAAGATGTTTATTCACTTGACCGGTTTCATGTTTGTTTGGTAATATATATACACACAGGAGATATATTTAAGAGTTTACAAAGAATTTGAGAGGAACCAACCTGTCTTTCTGGCCAGAAATGCCAGAAAGACAGGTCGGTTCCTCTCAAATTCTTTGTAAACTATTAAATATATCTCCTGTATATATATATATATATATATATATACTACAAACATGATTTTTTTTTTTGAACCCTAAAAAACTTTTTGTTGAATATTTTCTTAAATACTTTCTTGTAAACTGTTTTTAACATTTTCTTATTATTATCAAAGAATGTATAAATGTATTGTAATATTTTGTGACAACCAGTACCTAACACAACAAAGCTTTTACAAAGCTTTTACATTTTACTTTTGACAATCTTTTTCTAAAAAAATGAAACCAGTCAAGTGAATAAACATCTTTAAAATTGCATTTTCAAACCTTCTTTCATATATATTTCCACTCGTGAGGTACCTTACAACTTCACTTTGTTAGATATATATACACACACTATTTATAGTCCACACTGTAAAGCTGTTGGCATTAGGAAGGGCATCTAGCTATAAAAACCATGCCAAAGTAAACAACAGAGTCAATGTATTCCTTGGACACATTGGTTCCTGTCAAACTGTCCAACCCAGGCCAGCATGGGACATGAACGCTAAATGATATTTATATATATATATATATATATACATGTGTGTGTGTGTGTGTGTGTGTATATGGCAGGTCCACCTGACTGGCTCTTGTGCTGGTGGCACACAAAAAGTATTATCCAAACATGATCGATGCCAGGCCCGCCTGACTGGCTCCTGTGCCGGTGGCACGTAAACACGCACCCACTACACTCTCGGAGTGGTTGGCATTAGGAAGGGCATCCAGCTGTAGAAGCTCTGCCAGATCAAGATTGGAGCCTGGTGCAGCCATCTGGTTTGCCAGTCCTCAGTCAAACCGTCCAACCCATGGCAGCGTGGAAAACGGACAATAAACGATGATGATGATGAATACATGCACGTGTGGTAAGTAGCTTGCTTCCCAACCACATGGTTCCGGGTTCAGTCCCACTGTGTGGCATCTTGGGCAAGTGTCTTC
The DNA here is from genome assembly GCF_006345805.1 of Octopus sinensis. NCBI lineage: Eukaryota > Metazoa > Mollusca > Cephalopoda > Octopoda > Octopodidae > Octopus > Octopus sinensis. The sequence goes on along the minus strand of NC_042998.1, from coordinate 204,239,140 downwards.
TACTATAGCCCCGGGCTGACCAATGCCTTGTGAGTGGATTTGGTAGACAGAAACTGAAAGAAGCCTGTCGTATATATATATATATTATATATATATATATATATATATATATATATATATACTACAAACATGATTTTTTTTTTTGAACCCTAAAAAACTTTTTGTTGAATATTTTCTTAAATACTTTCTTGTAAACTGTTTTTAACATTTTCTTATTATTATCAAAGAATGTATAAATGTATTGTAATATTTTGTGACAACCAGTACCTAACACAACAAAGCTTTTACAAAGCTTTTACATTTTACTTTTGACAATCTTTTTCTAAAAAAATGAAACCAGTCAAGTGAATAAACATCTTTAAAATTGCATTTTCAAACCTTCTTTCATATATATTTCCACTCGTGAGGTACCTTACAACTTCACTTTGTTAGATATATATACACACACTATTTATAGTCCACACTGTAAAGCTGTTGGCATTAGGAAGGGCATCTAGCTATAAAAACCATGCCAAAGTAAACAACAGAGTCAATGTATTCCTTGGACACATTGGTTCCTGTCAAACTGTCCAACCCAGGCCAGCATGGGACATGAACGCTAAATGATATTTATATATATATATATATATATATATATGTGTGTGTGTGTGTGTGTGTGTGTGTGTATATGGCAGTCCACCTGACTGGCTCTTGTGCTGGTGGCACACAAAAAGTATTATCCAAACATGATCGATGCCAGGCCCGCCTGACTGGCTCCTGTGCCGGTGGCACGTAAACACGCACCCACTACACTCTCGGAGTGGTTGGCATTAGGAAGGGCATCCAGCTGTAGAAGCTCTGCCAGATCAAGATTGGAGCCTGGTGCAGCCATCTGGTTTGCCAGTCCTCAGTCAAACCGTCCAACCCATGGCAGCGTGGAAAACGGACAATAAACGATGATGATGATGAATACATGCACGTGTGGTAAGTAGCTTGCTTCCCAACCACATGGTTCCGGGTTCAGTCCCACTGTGTGGCATCTTGGGCAAGTGTCTTCTACTATAGCCCCGGGCTGACCAATGCCTTGTGAGTGGATTTGGTAGACAGAAACTGAAAGAAGCCTGTCGTATATATATATATATATGTGTGTGTGTGTGTGTGTGTGTGTGTTTGTGAGTCTGTGTTTGTCCCCCCAAAATCGCTTGACAACCGATGCTGGTGTGTTTACGTCACCGTCACTTAGCGGTTCGGCAAAAGAGACCGATAGAATAAGTACTGGGCTTACAAAAGAATAAGTCCCGGGGTCGATTTGCTCGACTAAAGGCGGTGCTCCTGCATGGCCGCAGTCAAATGACTGAAACGAGTAAAAGAGTTATGCACACACACAAACACAAAAAAACACACACAATACAGAAATTTTCTTTTAAAAAATGAAAATTAAAAAAAGAAAAAAACTTTGAACGTTCCAGTCATGTTTTGTTACATGAAACAGGTTTAAGTGTATTGAAGAACACCTGAAGGGGAATACTGTTCTGAGTTGTAAGACGAGAAGGTGAGAAAGAGGCTGAGTGAACTGAGTGACTCCTTAACAGGAAGAGGGGGAGGAGAAGCAGGGTGGTGGTGGTGGTTGTTATTATTATTCGGCTTGTTCAGTGAGTAACAAAAACACTCAAGAAAATGAAGTTACAAAACCAACGATGGGTGAACGTTATTGAGTTTGCTGCATGAGCGATTACAAAATGAAGACTGCTGCTGCTGCTGCTGCTGTTGAATTCAGGTTGACCTCATTCATAATGGTCTTTCATCTCAGATATATATATATCAGTCCTGTGGAGGCGCAATGGCCCAGTGGTTAGGGCAGCAGACTCGCGGTTTCGATTCCCAGACCGGGCGTTGTGAGTGTTTATTGAGCGAAAACACCTAAAGCTCCACGAGGCTCCGGCAGGGATGGTGGTGATCCCTGCTGTACTCTTTCACTACAACTTTCTCTCACTCTTACTTCCTGTTTCTGTTGTACCTGTATTTCAAAGGGCCGGCCTTGTCACTCCCTGTGTCACGCTGAATATCCCCGAGAACTACGTTAAGGGTACACGTGTCTGTGGAGTGCTCAGCCACTTACACGTTAATTTCACGAGCAGGCTGTTCCGTTGATTCGGATCAACCGGAACCCTCGTCGTTGTAACCGACGGAGTGCTTCCATCCATATATCAGTCCTACCCAGGAATCTTTTATTCAATGAGTATCTAGGACTACATTTATTCAATGTGACCTTTCTTTTGAATGAGTGGGGTGTGATTTGAAGGAGATTTGGTTGTTAGAATGACTGCAACATAGGGGCCTCTTTGTGCTGGTGGTAGAAGAATTAGTGGGGATTAAGGCGCCAAGCTGGCAGAATCGTTAACCTACTGGTCAAAATGCTTACCGGCATTTTGTCTATCTATACATTCTGAGTCCAAATTCCCCTGAGGTCAACATGGCTTTTCAACCTTTTGGGGTCAATAAAATAAAATTGTTACTCTAGATGATAAATTTGCAAATTATCTTTTCACAAATTATTTGCTCGATACATATATATTTATATATAGCCTCGCCTGGCCCCCGTGCCGGTGGCACGTAAAAAGCACCATCCGATCGTGGCCATTGCCACCCTCGCCTGGCCCCCGTGCCAGTGGCACGTAAAAAGCACCATCCGTCCGTGGCCGTTTGCCAGCTCCGTCTGGCACCTGTGCAGGTGGCATGTAAAAAGCACCCACTACACTCAAGGAGTGGTTGGCATTAGGAAGGGCATCCAGCCATAGAAACACTGCCAGATCAGACTGGGCCTGATGCAGCCTTCTGGCTTCCCAGACTCCAGTTGAACCGTCCAACCCATGCTAGCATGGAAAGTGGACGCTAAACGATGATGATGATGACGATGATGATATGTATACACACACACACACACACGTCAGAGAGAGTGAAAGATGTAGGCTCAGATTGTGTTCACAAAGTACCAGTTGAGCAGTGGTGGTGGTGGTTGGGGGGAGGGTGTCGATGTAATAGGCTTAACCACCACCCGCTACACTCACAAAATTACTGGCATTGTGCCAAACTTTGAAACCAATAAATTAGTTGTGATTCAAATATATTGGAGTAGAAATGTGGAAATTGTTGTTTGTCTTGGTACCAAAAGGCAGACATCAGTCTGTTGCCATGTGGCAGTGAACCACATGTAGTGAGTGCACATGACTTATAGCCATTGGAGAGGAAAGAATTGGCTTTGTGGCAGTGCCAAAGGGAACAAACACAGAAAAACAGACAACTAATTGATTGAATAATTAATGGGTTTGTATTAATTAACCTTTTAGCATTAAAATTTCGTTATCAAAAATATTGCTTATTCACATTGTTTAGAATAAATCACACATTATTTTGTAGCTTCAAGATTTCAATGGTGTGTTTGTACACTTTAGAATGACATTGTAGGGTAGGTGTGAGAGGCTGGATCTGGTCACTTTTAACATAAAACTGGTGGAATATTTGGGCTGGTTTAAACGTTAAATGGTTAAAGTAAATGGCCTAAAGACCTAAAATAAGTATCAGTTGAGCACTGGAGTTGATGTAATCAACTTACCTCCTCCCCCGATATTGCTGGCCTTGTGCCAAAATTTGAGACCAATATTTAGCTTCAATGGTGATGGTACCACATAAAAATGGTACTGGTGCCACCTGATAAGCACCCAGTGGTTGGCATTAAGTAGGGAATCCAGTCAGAGACCATGCCAAAACAGACAATGGAAGCTAATGTGGCTCCTGGCCTTGCCAGGTCCTGTCAAACCATCCAGCCCTTGTCAGCATGGACAACAGATGTTAAGTGATGATGATGATGATGATGATGATGAGTCTAAATTTTAAAAGTAAACTGTATGGAACCATTAGGATTTTCCCACACCTGGTATTCATAAAGTAGCAACCAGTAATATATTTGGGGTCATTTAGTTGATTAAGCAGCTTCCACGTCAAAACTGTTTCCTGATGGAAGGTCAAATATTTTGGAGGAAGGAAAGGTATGAACACATTGACCCAATTACATGACTGGTATTCTATTTTATCAACCTTGTGAAGATGAAAAAAGTTAAAGTTGACTCCCACCATGGGGCTGGAACTCATAGCATAAAAATTTAAGTCCATGCACTACAACATCAATGATGACCTTCACTTTATTATTTCCTGTCTCTGTAAAGATGAAATTTGGTAAACAGCGGAAAGAAAGGGAAGATTAAAATTCTGTATTTTCCAGGAATTATTTTACAAAATGAATTCAAATTCTTTCTTGCGAAAATTAAAAAAAAAAAAAAAACAGAGAGAGAGAAAACAATGGTAGAAAAAAATAAAAATAAAACTGCCATTCACCAGAGACTAATTAGTCATTAACTGAAGCTGTTTCTTCATGCATTCTGAGATTCTGCCAATTGTTTCTTTAATAACCTTTATACATGTTCCACATCTTCCAAGTGATTGGTCAACACAACCTCCCACTAATTTTAATGGCTGCATTATTGGAAAATAGTCTCTTTAATTATTCTACAGCCATTAAATATATACACATGAACATCGAAATAAATATCAATGGAAATAGTAGTTGTGATACCTGTGCCGGTGGCACATAAAAAGCACCATCCGAACGTGGCCGATGCCAGCGCCGCCTTGGCTGGCTTCCGTGCCGGTGGTATGTTACAAGCACCAACTGATCGTGGCCGATGCCAGACTCCCCTGGCACCTGTGCCGGTGGCATGTAAAAAGCACCAACCGATTGTGGCCATTGTCAGCCTCGCCCGGTGGCACGTAAAAAGCATGTAGTAAGAAGTTTGCTTGCCAACCCCATGGTTCTGGGTTCAGTCCCATTGCTGGCACCTCTGACAAGTGTCCCCTACTATAGCCTTGGGTCGATGAATGGATTTGGTAGATGGAAACTGAAAGAAGCTCTTCATGTATATGTATGTGTGTCTTTCTGTCTGTTTGTCCCCTACTACTGCTTGACCACTGGTGTTGGTGTGTTTACATCCCCGTAGCTCAGCGCTTCCACAAAAGGGACCAACAAAATAAGCACCAGGTGTTGAAAACAAAACAACAAAAAAAGGTCTGGAGCGATTCTTTCAGCTAAATTTGTTCTTCATGGTGGTGGCTCCAGCATGGCCACAGCCTAATGACTGAAACAAAGCAAAAAGTAAAAGATACTAGTTCGCCTGCACATACTCACACCCACCCACGTGTGTGTGTGTGTGTGTGTGTGTGTGTGTATGAAGCTCTCAGCCTAAACTGGAAGCAAGCTGCCAAGTATTCCAGTGGGCGATCTGCTAATCTCGTTATGTTTACCAATGCCAACACCTAATCAGGGCTAACGACTGTTATAAATGATGTTTCACGTCTCATTTAAAGCTCCAGACTTTCGTTGAAATTATATTTGGTTGATATGGGAACAGGTGTGGCTGTGAGGTTGAGGGGTTCACTTCCTAACCACATGGCTTCTGGTTCAATCCTACTGTCGGGCACCTTGGACCAGAAAGCTTTGTGAATGGATTTGGTAGACAGAAACTGTACTGAAACCCATCATATGTGTGTGTGTTCTTACATTCTTTTATTTCTTTCAGTCACTGGACTGCGGCCATGCTTGGCACAGTCTTGAAGAATGCTTATCAAATGGACTGACCCCCCGCACCTGAGAGTGTAGTGGGTGCTTTTACGTGCCACCAGCATGAGGGCCTGTCAGGCAACGACCACACTCAAAGATGTTTTTATGTGCCACCTGCACAGGAGCCAGTCCAGCAGCACTGGCAATGACCACACTGGAATGTTGCTTTTCACGTGTCACTGGCACATTTACCGGTAAGGCAATCAACAGAACAACCTGCTTGTGCCATTAGCATGTAGCTGAGCACCCCACAGACATGTGTACCCTTAACATAGTTCTCAGTGAGAATCAGAATGATACAGGATGTGACAAGACTCGCGCAAAAAGCACCATCCGAACGTGGCCGATGCTAGCACCGCCTTGACTGGCTTCTGTGCCGGTGGCACGTGAAAAGCACCAACTGATCGTGGCCGCTGCCAGCCTCACCTGGCACCTGTGCCAGTGGCACATAAAAAGCACCCACTACACTCACGGAGTGGTTGGCGTTAGGAAGAGCATCCAGCTGTAGAAACACTGCCAGATCAGACTGCTGCCTGGTGCAGCCTCCTGGCTTCCAAGACCCCGGTCGAGCCGTCCAACCCGTGCTAGCACGGAAAACGGGTGTTAAACGATGAAGAGGATGATGATGATGAACACATTTATGCCAGCTGAGTGCATTGGAAAAACATGAAATAAAGCATCTTGCTCAAGGGCACAATGTGCCACCGGAAATTGAACTCACAACCACCAAGCCACGTGCCTTCACACCACCAAACTAAATGGATCTAAAAACACTCCCACTGTTTTCCTAACAGTTCATCTGAATGTTATACATTTAACATTAGTCCGGAGGCTGAACATGGAACGGTGATGTTTTAAGTAAATCAATGCTTATTCTAAACTCCATCCTGGTTTCTATCTTGCTGCCAGTGATGAAGTCAAACCAGTAGAGTTGTGTGGTTTGTTGAACGAAACAATTAAAAGAAAGCAAATAAATGACCTTTCTGGTTAATTATCCATGAGGTAAACTCACATGCCAATATCTAACCCTTCTGTCAACACTCCTCGCAATTAAATGATTTCTACCTCGTTTATTCAGTGACTGCTGCTGATACCTGTTCTGGTTGGTAATTAAATTAACAGATCTATGGTATCACATGGTCTCTCTCTCTCTCTCTCTTTTAGTTTAGTCTATCTTGGAAGGGACAGGAACATCAACACTGAAAAATCCGTTAATAATTGAGAAAATATCCAATTAAATAATAATAATAATAATAATAATAATAATAATTGCCTTGATGCAGTACCAGGCAGTGGCTCTCATGGCTTCTGATCTTAACTGATTGGAAGTGTTATCATGTACATTGTTTTGTCTTGGTATAAAAGATGGGCTACAGCAAATATTCTGCTCAATACCACAGATTTGCTTGTCAGTTGTTTGACCTTAACCAGTTGAGCATGTCCCTTAGTGGCTGACGATATGTGCATCTCTGATCATGAGCAGAAGTAGTGGGGGAGCATCATAGCCATGTGTTGTATTATCATTATTATTGAGTGAGAGAGCAGTGCATGCCATCAAAGTGACACTGGGGTAAAATATACAAAGCCCAGTATACCCATCATGACTACCCGTCTGATAAGGGTACACCAAGCACAAGCATCACAACCATATGTGCGTGACATGGTGATCTCATATCAAGATAAACAGCACATGACCTTGCAGGTGGGGTCCAGTTAGAATTTTCTTCAGGTTGAGTAGCCCATCCCGCTCAAAAGATCCCTGAATAAGGGTTGTTTAAGGATGTTGAAAGAACCACCCCTGTTGCCCGAGGTGAATTATTCAAACCCCAAAGAATCCCTCTCAACACATGGCTATGATGCTCCCCCACTACTTCTGCTTGTGATCAGAGATGCACATATCGTCAGCCACTAAGGGACATGCTCAACTGGTTAAGGTCAAACAACTGACAAGCAAATCTGTGGTATTGAGCAGAATATTTGCTGTAGCCCATCTTTTATACCAAGACAAAACAATGTAAATGATAACATTTCCAATCAGTTAAGATCAGAAGCCATGAGAGCCACTGCCCGGTACTGCATCAGGGCATTATTATTATTATTATCATCATCATTATTATTATTGTGGTTAGGTGTTTATCTTTTAGTTAGCATTAAGTTTATATTAAATAATCCACGAACTGCATTGATTAGTTGATGCTGTTCAGATGCAGATGTGTTGCCTTGGTGATATGAGAGAGAGAGGGGGGAGAGAGACTGAAACCTCCATCTATCCTTGACATATACAACAGACCAGAAGAGATAACGTAAACGTATCACGAACAACAACAACAACAGCAGCAGCAGATTATAAAGTTGCATTATAGATAAGTGTTCAACAAAATACACGTTCCGTCTCTCTTGTTTGTGTCAAATGAAAAAAACACAGATTTGGTGTATTTCTCTGTTGGTGCCAGTGTGTAGAGACACAGGTATATAGAATGACACACGTTTATGGTGATTTGAAATAAGTTCAAAAAGAACAATTTAAACTCTTTTGAAGGATCCAAAAAGAGAGCAAAAAAATAGTTTCTTTCTAAAATTCTTCACACTGATAAGAATGACAACGCAGAACTTCAATTATAATTTTTTCTTACATATTTGTATTGTCTTTTGAAACATGCGTAATTATTAAATTCAATTTTGATTTTAACTTATTTTCCCCATTTTTATACATGTTTATGGTATCTTTATACCTATAAAGAATTTTTCATATGGTGATTTATATGTGTGAATATATGAATATAGACACAGGTACAGGTACACATCATGTATACATACATATACTCTTTTACTCTTTTACTTGTTTCAGTCATTTGACTGCGGCCATGCTGGAGCACCGCCTTTAGTCGAGCAACTCGACCCCGGGACTTATTCTTTGTAAGCCCAGTACTTATTCTATCGGTATCTTTTGCCGAACCGCTAAGTGACGGGGACGTAAACACACCAGCATCGGTTGTCAAGCAATGCTAGGGGGACAAACACAGACACGCAAACACATACATATATACGACAGGCTTCTTTCAGTTTCCATCTACCAAATCTACTCACAAGGCATTGGTCGGCCTGGGGCTATAGCAGAAGACACTTGCCCAAGATGCCACGCAATGGGTCTGAACCCTGAACCATGTGGTTATTTAGCAAGCTACTTACCACACAGCCACATATATACACACACAGATATATTCTTTACACACACACACACACACACTGTATATGCATACATGTTTCACACACACACATTTTATATATATAAGTGTCCGTGCTAGCAGGGTGCAAAGAGCACCATCTGAGTGTGATCATTGACAGAGTTGCTAACCGGCTTCTGTGCCAGTGGCACTTAAAAGGCGCCATTCAAGCATGATCGTTACCAGCGTCGTCTTATTGGCACTCGAGCCCCATGCTATTAGGGTATTAAGAGCACCATCCGAGCATGATCATTGCCAGAGTGGCTATCTGGACCCCCGTGCCAGTGGCATGTAAAAGACACCATTCGAGCGTGATCGTTACCAGCTGGTAGCATGTGTAAGAAGATTTGAGGGAGGTCATTGCCAGTACCGCCTGACTGGCCCCCGTGCCGGTGGCACATAAAAAGCACCCACTACACTCATGGACTGGTTGGCATTAGGAAGGGCATCCAGCTGTAGAAACTCTGCCAGATCAGACTGGAGTCTGGTTCGCCAGACCTCAGTCAAATCGTCCAACCCATGCTAGCATGGAAAGCGGACGTTAAACGATGATGTGATGATCAAACATGTTCTACACATACACATATTACACACTCACGCATAAACACAATAATTTAATGTTCAGTTTGACTGTGCATAAGTCTGCAGGATAATCCATTGTCAGATAATTCTAAAAGTATAATCAATATAGTTTATCCAGTGATTGATTAGTAGTATTAATAGTACTATTAGTAGTAGTAGTATGGGGCCATGCGCTGTAAGAATGCATCGCTGCATCCACCATTTGTTTGTGGTTCCCTATTCCTGGCGGGTGACACCTTTGCATCACTCAGGTGGCAACCCTCCAAACCATGGGTCTGGTTGGGTAGTTGCTGCTGGTGAGGGTTTTATGAGGTCAGAGTGCAAATATCACTTCAACTTTTTTTTTAGCTGCCCTTTATGACAAGCAGAGTAAACATTGGGTCTATTCTTTGATGCACCAGTCTCCACACAGCAGTAGAGTGACATGAAATGAAGTATTTTGCTTAAAAACACATGTCACCCAGTCTGGAATTGAACCTATGATCTAACAGTTGTGAGTGTAACACCTTCACTGCTCTGTGACACATCTTCACTAATATTAGTTAATTGTTAATATTATAACCACCAAATTGGGATAGAAATAAACCACGGCCTTGAGTGGAATTGAACCCTGTCTTTCCAGCTTGCCAGATGATAACATTAATGATTGTACAACAGAACAAGGCAGTGAGCTGGCAGAACCGGTAGCGCACTGGGCAAAATGCTCAGCGGTATTTCGTCTGCCACTACATGCTGAGTTCAAACTCCGCCGAGGTCGACTTTGCCTTTCATCCTTTCGGGGTCGATTAAATAAGTACCAGTTACGCACTGGGGATCGATGTAATCGATTTAATCCATTTGTCTGTCCTTGTTTGTCCTCTCTGTGTTTAGCCCCTTGTGGGTAGTAAAGAAATAGGTATTTCGCCTGTTGCTACGTTATGAGTTCAAATTCTGCCAAGATCGACTTTGCTTTTCATCCTTTCGGGGTTGATAAATTAAGTACCAGTTGCGTACTGGGATCGATGTAATGGAATGAGCCCCTCCCCAAAATTTTCAGGCCTTGTGCCTAGAGTAGAAAGGATTATACAACTGAACATAGTCGACTCCAAGCAGCAGCTCTCTTTTCTGCCATAAATTGGAAATTATAATGTCTGCTGTTATAATTGAGTCAACTTTAGTCAATCTCTCTCTCAACTGATTAGAAATAACAAGAAACGACAAAAAAATTGGATTTAAAGATGAAAGTGAAAGATTTATTTAGAATTATTTTTATAATCTTACTTAGAGGCAAAAACCACAATTTTAAAAGAAGCCTCAACTTAAACCTAATTTTTAACACTAAATTCTATGGTGGGTTCTTTAATTTCAGAACATAAATAAAGAGCTGAAACATCTTAGAAGTCTTTTAATTATTTTTCTTGACATAAATTTCCACCAACATCCAATGAATTATTTTATAAAACAATTAGTAGTAGTAGTGAGGTGGTGGTGGCAGTGGTGGTGGTAATGGTGGTGGATTAGCAATCAATATCGGTAGTGATGAGCCAAAGGTTAGATTAATGGATTTTGAATGAATTGCTAAATTTGACTTGATTGAAAGGAAATGGATAAATAAATTTGTTTAAAAATAAAAACCACTAGAAATAAATGGCTGAAAATGTGAAGAACAAACTTTGAAGAAGAGACCACAGTATGTTTGGTAAATTTGAATGGTTAAAAGCCATCCTGAACCCTTTTGATAGTGACCCACCTGAGACTAGCTCTTCTGTCAAAAGGGATCAAAAGGGATAAAACTGCCAATCAACATTTCACCAATAATTTATATTTCAAACACTGTTTTAATAATAATGGTGGCAAAGCTATTGAATTCTTCATTATAGGTGCAAGTGTGGCAACGTGGTAAGATGTTTGCTTCCCACTGACACAGTTCTGGGTTCCGTCCCACTGTGTAACACTTTGGGCAAATGTCTCCAGCTACATTCCTGGGCCAACAAAAGTCTTGTGAATGGATGTGATAGACAGAAGCTGAAAGAAGCCCTTCGTATGTGTATGTCTTTGTTTCTGTGTTTCTTCCCCACCACAACTACTTGACAACTGGTGTTGGTTTGTTGATGTCCCTTGTAACCTAGCAAAAGAGACCAGTAGAATAAGTATCAGTCTTAAATAAGTCCTGGGGTCGATTCATTTAATTGAAATTCTTTAAGATGGTGCCCCAGCATGACCACAGTCTAATGACTGAAACAAATAAAAGATAAAAGATTGAAAATTAATTGGAAACAAGGAGCAGTATACACAGGTATAAGCAAGGCTGTGTAGATGCTCACTTAGCAAACCCATGGTTCCAGGTTCAAATCCAGCAAACCATTGGCAAATGCCTTCTAGTAGAGTGGTTCCCAACCTGTGGCCTGTGGATAGCTGGTTGTCTGTAAAGGTTGTACTGGGGGTCTAGGCAATAAGACGTGCTTGAGAAAACCTGTTGGGTCAAGTGAAATCGAAATCATAGTCAGGGCCAGTGCTGCCTGACTGGCACCTGTGCTGATAGCGCGTAATAAGCACCATTCGAGCATGGGTCAATGCCAGTGATGCCTGACTGTTTCCCGTGCCAGCGGCATGTAAAAAACCTCATCCAAATGTGGTTGATGCCAGTACCTCCTGACACGCTCTCATGCCAGTGGCATGTAAAAAGCACAATCCAGATGTGGTTGATGCCAGTGCCGCCTGACTGTCTCCTGTGCTGGTGGCACGTAAAAAGCACCTACTACATTCTTGGAGTGGTTAGTGTTAGGGAGGGCATCCAGCTGTAAAAACCTTGCCAGGTCAGATTGGAGCCTGTTGCAGCCTACTGGCTCGCCAGTCCTCAGTCAAATCACCCAACCCATGCCAGCATGGAAAGTGGATGTTAAACGATGATGATGATTATATATATATATGAGGCAAGTGAAATCGAAATTGAACCAAATTTGTCGACTGGCACCTGTGCCAGTGGAGCGCTAACAGCTCCATCCAAGCGGTATCACTGCCAGAGCAGCTGTCTGGCTTCCATGCCGGTGGCACGTAAAGGGCACCATTTGAGCGTGATCATTGTCAGCGTTGCCTCACTGGCACTTGTGTCGGTGGCACGTGAACAAAACATTTGAGCGGCTCCTGTGAAGGTGGCATGTAAAAAACACCATTTTCGAGTGTGGCCGTTGCCAGTACTGCCAGACTGGCCCTCGTGCCGGTGGCACGTAAAAAGCACCTACTACACTCTTGGCGTGGTTGGCATTAGGAAGGGCATCCAGCTGTAGAAACTCAGCCAGATTAGATTGGATCCTGGTGCAGCCACCTGGTTCGCCAGTCCTCAGTCAAATCTTCAAACCCATGCTAGCATGGAAAGCAGACGTTAAACGATGATGCTGATGATATAAGGATAAGCATACTAAAAATCGTCTGTAGGAACACTCATTTAAGTGAAAGGGTTGAGAACCATTGTTCTAGTATAACTGCAGGCCAACCAATGTCTTGGCTGAGTGAATTTGGTAGACAGAAACTGTGAGGAAACCCTCTGTATGTGTGGGTCTTTACCTTCGTCCCTCACCACTACTTCACTGACAACTGATGTTGGTTTGTTTATATCCCTGTAACTAAGCAGTTTGGCAAAAGAAATGGACAGAATAAGCACCAGGCTTTAAAAAAATAAGTACTGGAGTTGATTTGTTTGACTAAACTCTTCCAGGCAGTGCTCCAGCATGGCCACAATCGACTGCTTGAAACAGGTTTTTCTTTAAACACATTTTAAAAACCTTCCCATATGAAGTGCACCAGTATTTTATATCAGCTAATCTATAAATAATCCAGAGAAATTTCCAGACTGGCATGGGTGGAGTGGAATGTTTCACAAATATTTGTGAGATTTTTAAGAAGTGGAACAAAATATACAAATCTACTGCTTTATTGCTGCTAAACACCATAGCAACGAAACAACAGAACCTGGTGCTATTGTCAACAAGGTAGACTGTGGTAAGTGGTGTTTACCATCAGAAAATAACTCAACATCAGAGGTAGGATTTGTATAGTTGAAAGCAGAGGCCAACAACACCATAGACTCACTAAATCAAAAGAATGGACAGGTCAATAATCCACTATCTTCACTGTCCACTCTGTCCTACTTATACCACCCCACACTGTTCCCTGTGGGTAGGCCCTCTCACTTTCACTTGCCTTTACCTTTCTCTCTTAATCTCTCCCACCTCCCTCTCCTTCCTTGTCCTACTGGGGTACCCAAGTATCACCTCTGTAGTAAGACAGCTACCCCTGTTACTCAATCATACTCCAACCTCTTGCCTGACACATGGCCACTTCTCTAGGTTCCTCCCCTTTTTTCAGCTGAGATAGCCTTGTCTTGCAATTGACTTGGCTACCCCACAGATGCTGGCATTAAGAAGGGCATCCATACGAAAGCAAACGACTGGAGCTGGGTGCCAGCTCTGGTCAGAATGGCCAACCCATTCCAGCATGGAAAATGGACATATGATGATGATGATGATGATGTTGGCTAAAAATCACTGAATCAAAGGAGTGAGGTGTATTTAAGAGAAGGAAATAAAATAACGAAGCAAAGATGATTACAGACTTCACTCACCTGCACCTAGAATTAAACTACTTCATTTCAAACTAAACAGTTAACTTCCGATACAAGAATTACAGAAAAACACAAAACAAGGAAAATATACAGAAAAAGTAACAACCATTCAGATTGCCTTAATTTACAAAGTATTTAAACTAATGACTTGATTAGAGTCAGCCATCAAGCTAATTGTTTTGTCAATTACATACACACTCTTAATTGCTCTCAACTACATGTATGTCGGCTCAGTTCAGCATGGAGCAGGACACTTGTTGAGTTTTAGTTTCAAGACGTACAACGTAACACCCTTCCCCCAGCTCTCTACATTTCAACACCAGAACAGCAGCCCCCACCACAAATGTAGTAGGAATTAACCCCAGGATTTGGATTTATCAGCTTGGTGCTTATTCTATCGATCTGTTTTGCTGAACCACTAAGTTACAGGGATGTAAACACACCAACACTGGTTGTCAAATGGTGGTGTGGTAGTGACACAACATACATACACATCTATCTATCTATCTATATATATATATATATATATATATATATATACACACATAAATATCAAATGGAAATTGTAGTTGTGATACCCGTGCCGGTGGCACGTAAAAAGCACCAACTGAACGTGGTCGATGCCAGCGCCACCTTGACTTGCTTCTGTTCTGGTGGCATGTAAAAACCACCCACTACACACATGGAGTGGTTGGCATTAGGAAGGGCATCCAGCTGTAGAAACACTGCCAAATCAGACAGTTGGAGCCTGGTGCAGCCTCCTGGTCTCCCAGACCCCAGTTGAACCGTCCAACCCATGCTAGCATGGAAAACAGACATTAAACGATGATGATGACATACACACACGACAGGCTTCCTTCAGTTTCTGTCTACCAAACCTCATCACAGTGGGGTTAAGTAGACAGAAAATGAAATATATACAAGAGTGGCTGTGTGGTAAGTAGCTTGTCTACCAGCCACATGCTTCCGGGTTCAGTCCCACTGCGTGGCACCTTGGGCCGACCAAAGCCTTGTGAGTGGATTTGGTAGACGGAAACTGAAAGAAGCTCGTCGTATATATGTATATATATGCGTGTTTGTCACCCTAGCATTGCTTGACAACTGATGTTGGTGTTTTTATGTCCCCCGTCACTTAGCGGTTCGGCAAAAGAGACCGATAGAATAAGTACTGGGCTTACAAAGAATAAGTCCCAGGGTCGATATGCTCGACTAAAGGTGGTGCTCCAGCATGGCCGCAGTCAAATGACTGAAACAAGTAAAAGAGTAAAGAGTATGGTTGGTTCAATATGTCTTTTGATATAAGGAAGAATTCTCTCTATCACTGACGATCTACACGGAGCAGCAAGCTCAAAAGGTAACAGTCGTACATCTGTTTGTATACAAAACATACCACACACACACACACACACACACACACACACATAGAAGCAGGTGAACAAGCAGAATGCATGTACACACACACACACAAGCAGTTCTTCTTTCAAACACGTCATGTGGAAAACACGAGTATAACTTCTTTTAAAATAGAATTCCATGAAGCTTTTCAAGTAGTGATTGCATTTATACTTTCATTGTACCACCACCACCACCACCACCACCACCACCACCACCACCACTACTGTTGTTGTTGTTGTATGGTAAATATCTGTGTGGACTGTTGTCATTGCCATGACTTAGTTTTAGCATTTAGCTGTCCTCTTTGTTTCCTTGGTTCTAATAGAGATTCCAATTGACAAAACTGATGTCAAAGGTCACACAACTCTTAAAAAGCTCCCAAGGTCACCACATCTTTCTGTTGAGGACTTACCCATTGTCCCTTCCTATCAGTAGGGCCTTTCTCCATGTTGCTACAAAAAACACCATACATTCCAGTGCGTTTTTGTTTTTTCCAAGACCAACCTCTTGTCATGCACAGCTAATATTTATTGTTAAGTTTTCTCAAGAACAATTATCCATTACCAGCTGAAGAAGTAAGTCATCAAAGACATATCTAGATACCCAAGAAGGTTACTGGTATGGTTGTGTGGGGAGAAGTTTGCTTCCCAACCACATGGTTCCAGATTCAGTTCAATTGCATGGCTCCTGGGGTAAATGCCTTCTGCTGCAATGCTTTGAAAGAGCCTGCTTCATCACTTGCCAGCCAAACGTGAAGTGGTAGGGTATCTTTTTTTCTTTTTTCTTTTGAAAGAACTCATTAGCAGGTCGATAGAATGCAAAATTGCAACTCATAATCTTTGTGTGAACTCACATTTATTTTTTCAGCTTTCAGCCCCTATATGAATAGACACAATAATACAGGTATACAATACTTTATCCCACCATATTAGAAGACACACAAATGTTAGACTGATTTTTCATTATTGACAAGAAATGGCAATTATGAAACAAAACATTTAGTAATATTTAGACGCAAATTATTAGTTGCAAATTGGTATCAAAAAGTTCCAGGACTAGTTATGTCTAATAAAAAATAACTAATCTAAGTTTTAACATCGTCTCCTTTGAAATAGTTACCTTGTGCAGCAATGCACCGGTTCTTGCATTCCTGCCAATTTTGGAACCTGGCCTGTAGAACGTTTTCTGTAAGTGAGTCAAGAATCTTTTGCTATTTGCTCTGGGTTTTGATAATGGTGTTAAAATGGTGACCTCTGAGCCACATTTTCATCTTGGGGAAGAGATGGAAAATCTGGTGAATAGGGTGGGTGCGAAAGTGGTTTCATGTTATTTTTGGTGAGAAACTCACAAGGAAGGAGAGCTTGCTAAACTGAGGGCTTTGTCATCATGAAGAATCCAATTCTTTGCTCTCCACACATCTGGTCGCTTTCGCTGAATGTCTTCCTTCAAACACTTCAAAATGCTGCAGTAGAACTCTCAATTGATGGTCTGGCCCTGGGGGACAAATTGATGGTCTGGCCCTGGGGGATGAATTGATGGTCTGGCCTTGGGGGACGAATTGATGGTCTGGCCCTGGGGGAGGAATTGACGGTCTGGCCCTGGGGGACGAATTGATGGTCTGGCCCTGGGGGACAAATTGATGGTCTGGCCCTGGGGGAGGAATCGATGGTCTGGCTTTGGGGGACGAATTGATGGTCTGGCCCTGGGGCACAAATTCTCGATGCACAATATCACATTTCTGGAGGTGACGCTCATGGCAGGTATTCCAGATTGCTCACCATCTTCCAGGGATGTCCTTCCACTTTTGAAGCATCCATGTCACTTGAAACATTGTGTACGACCCATTACCTCGTTACCATAAGCTTGCAGAAGCAGTCTCAATTTCTCTGTAGCAGACTTCCCAAGTTTCATGCAAAACTTCACGTTGGCTCTTTGTTCCGACTTCCTGTCCACGACAAAATCGCAGACTACAGCACACACCCGTGATCACAAAAACACAAACTTCACAACTTGTGAAGCAAACACAGTGAGGTCATTCAGCACACTTCCTCGTGAATGTCACTGCTAGCTCTCACTGCACATGCAACCATGTGCTGCCATCTGTTGGCATGCTACAAAGCTAGTCTGGGAACTTTTTGATACCCCCTCGTACCAGCTTTTAAGAAAATTCAGATAATTATTAGGCAGCAATAACAGAGCTTGAAGAGGTCTAAGACGGAATTAGTTTGGATTTTCTGTTAATTGAAGAATATGAGTTAACCAAAGCCTGAAAACTCTGCTGAAGCCCATTGTGTGTGTGTAATTATGTATGTATATATATATGTGTGTGTGTGTGTGTGTGTGTGTGTGTGTGTGTGTGTGTGTGTGTATATATATATATATATATAGTTTGAATTGGTGTACAAATTTTATATATTAAGAAAAAGGAAGAAATCAGAATTTTGGTTAATTATTTATTGAGTATTTTCATCTCGTTTATATATGTGTGAGTTAGTTCAAAAATATCTGGAGTTTTTCAACTGACTCCTGTATAGAGGCATAAATTTTATGTTAAGGCCTCAACCCTGATGAATCTCTGAAATGAGATGAACTAAATAAATAATTATCTAAAATTCTGACTGCCTCCTTTTTTGTAATATATCTATCTATATATGCATGTGTGTGTGTGTGTATATATATATTTACATATGCATATGTAACAGCAGAGGAGAGAAGAGTTGGCGCGTTGAACAAAAAGAAGAAAATTCACTCCAGCATTATTATATCCCTTTACGCACCTTGCTTATTTGATGAAGCTGATAAAAATATGTACCGTACAAAGTATTGGGGTTGATAGAATCACATGAAGAACTTGAGTGTAGTGACCTAGTATCGCCACAGTCCATATACTGAATCCAGTGAAAGAAAAAAGAAAAAAAAGAAGAAGGTTTAAATGTAAATAAATCTTATGGAAAATACAAAAGAAAAGATTCAGAGGATCTCTCGAGGAGGAGATTTTAGGTTAAAGAATATTTGTGGATTTGTATTTGGTTTGCAAGATTCTTGATGTGAAGTCATGTATTGAAAGAGATTTTGTTGTATCCTGGGAGGATTGTTATGCCACTAAGAAACACATGCTCCATGTGTGTGTGTGTGTGTGTGTTTGATCCTTCCAAGATCTACCGTAAATATGGTAGTGTGTCCTGCAATAATAAACACTCAACAGGTCGTCCTTAATCTGGTCGTTAAAGAAAGGAAGTTTCTTCGTTTGGTTGGCAGTCTTTTTAGCTTTCAAACGATGCCACCACACTGATGAGGTGAGCAAACCCCAGATCGGATGGCAGTACCACCACGGGGCGGTTACTCATTTACAGTGGAGTGGACTGGAACAACATGAAGTGAAGTGTTTAAGAACGCAATATGCCACCTGGTCCAGGAATCGAACCCAGAATCTAGCGATCATGAGTGTAGCACAGCTAACCACTGGGCCATGCACCTTCAGGAATAAGATTTATAAAAAAGAAGGAAAAAAATGGAAAGCAAATTTGGAAATTGAAACTGTTTACATTGGATTCAGCAAAGGAAACTGCAGATGGCAGTTGTGAAGATTTTAATACAGAAATATGGAATGCAAAGTACAGCAGATTGGAAACTGGAATTGGATTGAAGGACAAAAATATCATGGATTAAAGAACAAAAAGAAAAAACCATTTACCTTTTATTTGTTACAGAGAAATAAAATAAAGCAAAACTGAAATAAAAATAACGACTTTGAAGACTGAGAGAAATGAAAGTTTGTTAAAAATTGAGTTTATTTTGATTCTTTTATTAGACTGCGGCCATGCTGGGGCAAACAAAGAGCAACCCCAGTACTTGTTTTTTTTTTAAGCCTGATACTTATTCTATCAATCTCTTTTGATAGAATAAGTACCAGGCTTAAAGAAGAAGAAATTAAGTGATGGAGTCAATTGTGCCTGAGTATGGCCACAGTCAAATGACTGGAATGAGTAAAAGATAAAGATAAAAGAGCAGCAAGTTAATTGAGATTAGTAATTAACTAATAAGTGTCATTGTATTTATTGGTGAAGTGAAACTGTTGTCTCTAACAATTGCCAAAATGCTTAATTACAAACACTAAATTCCTGTTACTAAAAGACAATGGTAATTTAAGAATTGGCTGGAAACGGTTGGAGTTCCTTCAACATTCTTTCAGCTGTTTTGGGCACGTGAAAGTTCTTTTACTCCAGTTGAATAAAATGGTTGGGTACAACTGTTGGGATGCTGACAATTTGGCATGGCTGACCAGAGATTCAGAATGGTTTGGTGAGAGTATTTTTTGACACTGGAGGCCAAGATGAACACACATGCACCCACCACCCCACAGAAATAGAAACCATGCCAGGACAGGCAACAGAGCTGGGTGCAGCCCCTGGTCTTACTAGCTCTGGTCAAACGGTACAATTCATGTCATCATGGAAAACAAGCATTAAATGATGATGATGGTGATGATGGTGTTAAGAGAGAGAGAGAGAGAGAGAGAGAGAGAGAGAGAGAGGAGAGAGAGAGTAGCAGACAAAGAGAGAAAGCAAGGAAGAAGCAGCAAAGAGTGACAGTGAGAAAGTGTGGGGAGGAGAGAGAGAAAGAGAGACATTGCAATTCATTAATTGAACACAACTGACGTAGATACTTTCCATCTCCATAGACAGAGAGAGAGAGAGGTGGTGGTGGGGGTGGCCGGGGGGGGGAAGAAACCCCAAAATGCCTGATGTTGAATAAGTCATCTTCAAACCACCAGCACCAAAAACATTTCATGCCCTTGGAACTTATAATATTGGTTTCAAATTTTGGCACAAGGCCAGCGATTTTGAAGAAGGGGTTAAGTCAATTAGACTGACCCCAGTACTCAACTGGTACTTATTTTACTGACCCCCTAAAAAGATGACAGGCAAAGTTGACCTTGGTAGAATTTGGTTCCAGTACATAAGGATGGACTAAATACCACTAGGCATTTTGCCCGGCATGGTAACAATTCTGCCAGCTTGCGACCTTAATGAGAACTTAAAATATTGAACTGTGATAGCTTTTGGATAAATGAAGGACTGTAAGGAGGAAGGTCACACCAAAAAGAATTTAGGTTTCAATAGAAATTCTCTCAGGTGTCACCACAGGTAGTAGTAGTGGTAGCAGTAGTAGTGTAAGGATTTAGACAATAAGATAATGAAGAGAAATAAATTTCTAAATTGTTAAATCGTTAAACCGGAAAATACATGTAACAAGGATAGAGAGTGGCAAGTATGTTGAGGCAGGAGATCGTTAGCTTATAAGTCATGGGTTTAATTAAATCCCTCGGCAAATATTATATTTTAGCATTCATCTAATGAATCAGACACAATCAGACTTCAATGAATTTTCAATACAAATTTATTACACCTAAGTAGCTGGTACTGAGATGGATATTCACGGGTTAAAATAAATGTGTAATTCATACGCATACATGGCTGGAAACATTTAAACCACAAAAAAAAAGAAAAAAAGCCCATTAAAAAAATGTGTGTGTGTGTTTGTCCCACCCACCATCGCTTGACAACAGGTGTTGGTGTCTTTACGTCCCTATAACTTAGCAATTCGGCAAAAGTGGCTGATAGGATAAGTACTAAGCTTACAAAGAATAAGTCCTGGGATCGATTTGTTCGACTAAAGGGGGTGCACCAGCATGGCCGCAGTCAAATGAGTAAAACAAGTAAAAGAGAGTAAAAGAAAGAGAAAAGAAGAAAATTTCATTTCATTAAACTTATTTATAAAGTAAACTTGCAATGGCCTCGACCTAATTGAAGGATTTTGTTGATTGGTTTTGAGGAATTAGAATGGGAAGCCGAACGGAATCAGTGGCTGTAAAAGTACAAAAACCAAAAACAAAGGAAGAATGGGGAAACCTAAAAAAGATGGAAAAATGGTGAAAATCATTGGAACTGACGACAAAGAAGTGCAACTGTGTGTGTGTGTGTGTGTGTGTGTGTGTGTGTGTGTTGTTTGTGTGTGTGTGTGTGTGTGTGTGTGTTTGCCTTTTTTATTTTTTTAACTTCAGTTATTTGGCTGTGGCCATACTGGAGCACTGCCTTGAAGAACTTTTAGTTGAATGAATTGACCCCAGTACTTATGTTTTTAAAAGACTGGTACTTATTCTGTCAGTCCTTTTTGCTGAACTGCTAAGTTATGGAGATGTGACTACCCCAACATTGGTTGTCAAGCAGTGTCTCTGTGTGCATGCGCGTGTGTGTGTGTGTGGGGTGGTGGGTGGCAGCAAACAGACACAATGACATACACACACCCAAATATATATTATCATCATTTTACTTTCGCTTTCGAGTTTGACTGAAAACTGGTAAGCCAAGGGGCTGCACCAGGTTCTGATCTGATTTGTAGCATGGTTTCTATGGCTGGATGCCCTTCCTAATGCCAACCACTCGAAGCATGTAGTGGGTGCTTTTTATGTGCCACTGGCACAGGAACCAGTCAGGTGGGTCTGGCCTCGATCACATTTGGATAGTGCTTTTTACGTGCTACCAGCACGGAGGCCAGTCTGGGGAGAAATATCACCTTGCTTGGAAACAGGTGAGAGTTGGCATAGAAAATCTGCTTCAGATGTTCCATCTCAAGAATGGAAATGTCGATGCTTAAACGAAGATGAACATTATTATTGTTGACCAATGTCAAACATCCTCCTTTACCTCATCATCAACATTATCATCATCATCATTATTATTACTTATATCAACATCAAAATAAATATCAAATGGAAATTGTAGTTGTGATACCTGTGCCGGTGGCACGTAAAAACCACCCACTACACTCACGGAGTGGTTGGCGTTAGGAAGGGCATCCAGCTGTAGAAACACTGCCAGATCAGACTAGAACCTGGTGCAGCCTCCTGGCTTCCTAGACCCCGGTCGAACCGTCCAACCCATGCTAGCATGGAAAACAGACGTTAAACGATGATGATGATGATTATGGCTGTGAACTGGCAGAATTGTTAGCAATCTGGAGAAAATGCCTGCTGGCATTTTGTCCATCTTTATGGACCTTCTGCTGAGATCAATGTACCTTTTCATCTTTCCAGGGTTGAAGAAATAAGTACCAGTTGAGCACTGGCGTCGATACAACTAACTTATCCTCTTTGCTGAAATTACTGGCCTTGAGTCAAAATTTGAAATCATTATTATCATTATTATTGTTGTTATAGGCGAAGGAGTGGCTGTGTGGTAAGTAGCTTGTTTACCAGCCACATGGTTCCGGGTTCAGTCCCACTGCGTGGCACCTTGGGCAAGTGTCTTCTACTATAGCCTCGGGCCAACCAAAGCCTTGTGAGTGGATTTGGTAGATGGAAACAGAAAGAAGCCCATCGAATATGTATGTGTGTGTGTGTGTGTGTGTTTGTACCACCACCATCGCTTGACAACCGATGCTGGTGTGTTTACGTCCCCGTAACATAGCGGTTCGGCAAAAGAGACCGATAGAATAAGTACTGGGCTTACAAAGAATAAGTCCTGGGGTCGATTTGCTCGATCGACTAAAGGCGGTGCTCCAGCATGGCCACAGTCAAATGACTGAAACAAGTAAAAGAGTAAAAGAGAGTTGTTGTTGTTGTTGTCACTATTCTTGCAGACATAGTTGAGATTCTAACCATTCTGTGCAGAGAAGTAAGAGGAAATCACAAGCTGCATTACTGGAGAGATGACAAAAGGCGGAGAATAATGAGGTCTCTTTTGTAACTCGAAACAGGCTTATTCTGCTGTCTGTCTGTCTGTCTCTCTCTCATTCTCTCTTTCTCTCTATTGTTTCATTTCTGTAGGTTTTTAAATGAATTTACAAACAACAGTTTTTCCTTTATTTTCTAATGATACAACATACTAAATCTCAGCAGAATACCCAGATTAAATGAGTAGTAGTAGTAGGAGTAATGTTGTAATACTGAAGCAGTTAATTTGATGTAAAACGCCTGAATGGATCCTAAGGATTACCAGTAATAATAATAATAATGATGATGATGATTATCATCGTTTAACGTCCGCTTTACGTGCTAGCATGGGTCGGACGATTTGACTGAGGTCTGTTGAATGAGACTCCAGTCTGATCTGGCAGTGTTTCTACAGCTGGAGGCCCTTCCTAACACCAACCACTCCGAGAGTGTAGTGGGTGCTTTTACGTGCCACCGGCATGAGGGCCAGTTAGGTGGTACAGGCAACAGCCACGCTGAAAAGGTGCTTTTAATGTGCCACCAGCACAAGTGCTAGTAAGGTGACGTGGCAACGATCACGCTCGAATGGTGTGCTTAATGTGCCATCGGCACAGAGGCCAGCTTGTTGCTCTGGCAACGACCTCGCTTGAATGTTTTGTTCACATGCCCCCAGCACAAAGGCCAGTTTGTAGCTCTGGCAACGACCTCACTCGTATGGTACTCTTAGTGCTCCACTAGCAATGGATGCCAGTCATCGAGTTTGATTTCGATTTGCCACAAGGGCAGCTTGGGGGAGGGGATTAAGTTGATTACATCGACCCCAGTGCGTAACTGGTACTTATTTACTTGACCCCGAAAAGATGAAAGGTAAAGTTGACCAAGCCAGAATTTGAACTCAGAACGTAGCCACAGGCAAAATACTGCTAAGCATTTCGCCCAGTGTGCTAATGAGTCAGCCAGCTCACTGCCTTAGGAACAATAACAATAATAATAATAATAATAATAATAATAATAGTCCTTTCTATTATAAGCAGAAGGCCAGAAACTTTGGAGGAGGGGGCTAGTCGATTTCGCCGACCTCAGTACCCACAGGCATATGGCATAGTGGTTAAGAGTGCGAGCTACTAACCCCAAGATTCCGAGTTTGATTCCAGGTAGTGACCTGAATAACAACAACAACGACAAAATACCTTGGGAATGAAAACCCAGGTTCGAAATTTCCCCTAGGCACCTGATGAAGGCTGGAGGGTATATCAGCCGAAACGTGTTAACAACAAACAAGATGAAGACAAATATCTGTGAAATGTAAATAATGTAAATAATGTCAACTGGTATGTATTTTATTGATCCCGAAAGATGAAAGGCAAAGACGACCTTGGTGGAATTTGAACTCAGAACGTAAAGACATTTGAAATGCCACTAAGCATTTTGCTCGGTATGCTAACGATTCTGCCAGCTTGCTGCCTTAATAATAATATTTCACTGGGTGAATAACAAACTGTGTTTCGGGATATGTTGCTAGAGACTATTACAAATTATTTTCCCCAAATACTTTAGTGACAGAAGTATGTAGTAAATAGGAACTTCAGATTCCTGAGCTGGCATTGTTGTTGTAGCTCAGTCCCAGTCCAGTTATGGTCCCATGGATCTATAATTAAAAGGATTGATTTAAGACAACACTTTATAATTATAAAAGCATAATCTAAAGGTGATTT
This sequence comes from Octopus sinensis, assembly GCF_006345805.1. NCBI lineage: Eukaryota > Metazoa > Mollusca > Cephalopoda > Octopoda > Octopodidae > Octopus > Octopus sinensis. The sequence continues at coordinate 204,214,260 of NC_042998.1, read as the reverse complement.
GGTTGTTATTTCTAGCAAATCAAGCAACCCTGTATAGGTTCGTTTGTTAGTTAAAGAGTTTACCTGCTTTATTTATACACTTGGCCATCACACCTTCACCAATTATCAGCCACAAGAAGCTGTTGTAAGCAAGGGACTGATACACATGTGTGTGTAGGGGTGTGTGTGTAATATCACACAATGCGAAGTGTGTGTGTGTGAGACTGTTTCTTGCATGTGTGTAAAGTATTATCTCACACAATGATGTGTATGATGAGGGTCGGGCACTGTTTTTGGTATGCGTGTGTATAATGTATTGTACCACACACGTGAAGTGGTGTACTATGACGTATTCTCGTATGTGTATTATATAACACACAGGTAACCGTGTGTGTGTGTGTGTGTGTATTCTAATCCTACGCAGGCGAAGTGTTACAATGCGTTGACATTAATTAAGGCCACAGTGATGCAACCGACGTCGACACCTGCGGCGGCAGAATTGCTATTTCTTTTATGTGACGACTTCAAGCATGAATGGAGACACCGCACAGGTAGAGAGAGAGACAGTCCTGTACAAAATAGACATACACATCTGAATACGAACACCACAAACACATACCAATGTGTTTGTGTGTGAGAGAGAGAGAGTGTGCAAGTGTGTGTGTGTGTGTGTGAAGCGGAACTATAATTTTAATCGTGACAGGTTTTGAGAGGTCTTTCAATCGTTTCTGTCAACACTCACATCCATACACCTATGTACCTGTGTGTGTGTGTGTGTGTGGTGTGTGTGTGTGTGTGGTGTGTGTGTGTGTGTGAGTTTGAAATGGTGAACAGATTTTTAGACATTTTAATGCTTTCGTCGCTTTTATCATGAATGATGTATCCCTAAAAAGGGACGAAAACGCTAAATAAATAGCTTTTTATATTTTTTTCTAATTTCTAATTTCAGCTCACGAGCTGTGGCCATACTGGGGCACGCAATAAATAGCTTTTTAAAAAAAAAAAAAAACAAAAAAAAAACATCCGAATCCTCACCACCTATTTTTACACACAAACACACACACACACACACACACACACACACACACACACTTGTGCTTTTTTTTCTCCAACACAAAATACATTCAAACAACTACGTCGCGACTCAGAGTTGTTTCTCGATGCAATTTTTGAGGCAACAAAGTCTCTCCCCCTCTCTCTCTCCCCATCCCTCTCTTCCTCCCTCCCTCTCTCTCCCCCTCTCTACACTCAATGGCTTGCGTACTTACATAACGAACCTCCACACCACAGCAAAACAACAATGGTCCTCCACCACCCTCCAAACAGACTGCAACGGTGTGAAAAGACTCGCCTAGTAGAAGTCAGGTAAACAAACAGAGCAAAGACCACTTGTTTGTTTATCATAATCCTATGCGTGTGTGTGTGTGTGTGTGTGTGTGTGTGTGTACACGTACGCACACAAGATCACAAGAAACGGACGTAGAGGTCGGAAATTAATCCATTATTGACAGATAAATAAATAAATACGGGAATGTAAATAAAGGAATGGCAAAAGGTGAGGGCGGTGGCGGCGGCGGGGTGTTTGTGTTTATGTTTTGAGAAATGAAGAAAGGTAAAACGGAATTTGGACGCAGGAGGGAGGGGGGTGTTCAATGACAACAACAGTCGTCATAGTCTGCAGAGAGAGAGAGAGAGAGAGAGAGTGTGTGTGTGTGTGTGTGTATTCTATTACTTGTTTTAGTCATTTGACTGCAGCCATGCTGGAGCAGCGCCTTCAAGCACCAACAGCAGCCGTCCAAGAATTTGGACCTGGAGATTTCCATTTCCAGCGACTTCGAGGGCCACCTCCCAGGGGTGTCGGGCGTCAACGAAGAGCCCTCGACTACAAGAAGACCAAAGTTTTTTTTTTTCCAAGGTCTGGGGTCTCCCGCCCCTAAGTCCTACACCATCACCTAATCACCTTTACCAGTCTTGTTGCTTAACAACAATCACCACCACCAGTTGTCAAGCGGTGATGGTGGTG